>NW_017300343.1:3462235-3479271 GCF_001594075.2 Trachymyrmex cornetzi | reverse complement strand
TTCTGTACCTATTTATGACCACAGCTTTAAATTATTTGTTTACAACTTAAGCATTGAGTAATTTCTTTGACCAAATTAAGAAAGCTTATCATATTTAGTATGTGTTATTGAGTTCAAATTTCGTGCCCTGTAATACAGAGAGTAACTTGTGGCCATAGAGCACGGAAGTAAGACTGCAGCGCATGTGCGCATCGTATATTTTGTGGCAGAGACAGATTTTCTAAATAGACATTAAGTTTGACTAAAAATACATGAAATATCAGGCTAATATCTTTGTTCACAGGATAACGCGACGCTTTTTTTCTGTCAAATTTTTAATTTCATGCGAAAACGCATCGAGTGAGTATATTTTTATCGAGAAATGATCATCAACGTGACATCAAATTGACGCCAAGAAAATTAATCCATCGGTCACTAAATGGTACATTTCATCCGATGCACCAGTCACTAACCGGGACAGATGGTGGTGTCACTAATAGGCCAGATTAAATTCAAACGGACAATTGCATACATTTACATAGTCCACTATTTCTTTTCTTATTTTTATTAGATTATGCTTAGAACTTCAGAAAAACATATTTTTCGATACAAAAATGATTAATCTTGAGTTCGGTAAAATTGATTCCTGTGATTTTAATTATTTTTTAGTATCTTTTATTCTTATTAATTCATGCAACTATCTTACATGGTCACAAATAGGGACATTTACCTTAAACGGGATTACAGATTATAACTGCAAATGTTATAACATAAATTAAATAACAATTCATGTAATGATTATCACACATTTATGAGGTTAAATTAAAAAACCGTAACAATATAAATTTATAATAATGCAAACTAAAATCATCACAGTTAATCAGTACCTTGATTTTTACATATGCACGTACACAAAGTCGATATTGGTGTATATTTAAATTTCAGAAAATAACAATAATAATTAATTTTAGATATTAAAATCAACGATCGGCTATATAACATTCCTATTGACAAAATATAGCTGAAGATGATATATTAATATTCAACATACTACATTAGTGTAAAAATATAGATTCATGATTACAGTTTAAATAATTACAAAAAAAAAGTAAAGAATTTCCTAGCTACTTAGAAAATACGTAGAAATTTATTGTTATCATATTTAAAAAATAAAATTATGTTTTGTCTATTATATAATTGTTGTTTGTTAAAATAATATGTCACTATGCATTGTGAAATGAGATGAATACTTTCATTGCACAGGAATAATTTAATAGTGATAGGATTCTTGTGCATTACATTAAGCGAAAACTAGGAATTCGTGTGTAGTACAAAATTATAAAATAAATTTCTCTTTAATGTTTATTTTTTAATTAAATTATACGTAATAATAACGTTTTATCAATTTTTAGTACTATTCGTGTTTTATCAAATCAACGTAGTAAGATGAATGTAATTACGTTAGTGCATTCATGTCAGGCTTATTATTATCATTTACTTCAATCATAAGAAAAGAATTGATCAGCTCTCTTTATCTTCGATTAACAGAAAAAAGTCAGAACAAATTGGTTATGTCATTGCTAGAATGTTGCTAGATCATTGAAAAAGGTATCCGTTATAAAATTGCTGTATTAAGGCACCGAAATTTTATCACTGGAAATACTATTGTGAAGTACGAATTATAATATACTTATAGTCTAAATAATATTACATTCGCTCACGTTCCCTGTAACAATCAACATGTCCTTGAAAAAGACATTTGAATATACGCATAATACAATTTCATATTATCTCTTTCGTCAGTACAATTTTAGCGGCTATAGAAAGTCGTATTAAAAATGCAATAGAGTTACTTCTCGTTTCGCAGTAGGAGCATACATAATGGAGCTACATGCAATACGAAACAAATGTTTCAAGCGAGTTAAGTTAACTTACGATACGATGAAATATTTTTTGTCTCATATTTTATTAGACCAGACATAAATGCTTTTTATAACTGAAACATTTATAAAATTTTCTTACAATATCAGTAGCTGTACTTAGAGATAGCATTATTAATATTTAATGCCGTGATAGTCCGCATTTAACAAGGGTGTTGGGTTTTTACATTTGTATGGAGAGCATGCGTAATGATCATTCTGCATCAAACCGTGGAAAGAACGAGATCTTCTTCATGTTCTAATTTTCGATATGGATATTACAAAATCTCCAGGATACAAAGGTACTAATTTCATGCTACATTATTGGTCGCATTTAATGTATACAGTAACCAAATTTTTATAATTTTGTATTGTAAACATATTCTTGAGATATTTCAATATATCATTAATTTTTGTTCCGCATAAACATATTTAATAATTTAAAAGTTAATTTGCAATTATTTTATTCAAATCGCTTATATCGTATAAAAATTATTAGATTTCTTGTGGGCTGTTAATCTACATCGTTTTGGATTCGAAATGGTGGGCTTGTGGCCTAAATCTAACAAATGCACTGAGAAAAGTTTGTGGCGCGAAATTTGGGTCGGCATCATTTTTTTTTTATTAATATTTATTTCTAATGTTCCGATGATATATGCGGTTATAGAAGTTTGGGGTAATATGGTACTTGTAATAGATAATTTACATACAATGTTACCGCAATTAATAATATCAGTGAGATACATCATTATGCGTCAAAAACAAGCTGGTATGTCCAGAATTATATAAAATAAAATATTTTTGTTAGTGGTATATTCCGCCACTCTGTTAAATCGTCTTATGACAAATAATTATAATTAGAAATATATTGTGGACTATATTAAGAAACCAGGAATTATGTATGATTTACATTTACATATCGACATACACGAAAATAAATACTACAATATGTACAATTCTTTTTCTTTGATGTATAGTAGCTTACAAATAGCATATGTTCGAATAATTCACTATTTTAATACACTATTTTAATGCAATGCTTTTTACCTATAGTTATTTATATTTTTAAGTTGTATTGTCAATTGTAAACATGATGGCGGAAGATTGGATAGCATTCAAACAAGATAGAGAAAGAAATGTGATGATAAAACGAGCACAAACAGCACGATTAATTATGATAATTGGTTATGTATTCATGGTAATAGCGGTTCTTGCAGTGATCATTCCACCTTGTTTTGGCATTCCGGTAATATACGTCATAACGAATTTGACGGGTGTGAGCAAACCATTACCGTTGAAGACTTATCATTTTTACAATACAGATAAAAGTCCGCAGTTTGAACTGACTTTTTTCATTCATAGCTTTACGACCTTATTAGGAGGTATTATTTACATGTGTGTAGATATTTTTCTAATTTTAATAATTCTTCACATTTGTGGCCAGTTAGAAAACTTTAGATGCCGATTAACTGATTTGATTCTATGCAAAAATTTTAATGAAGTTTTGAACAACATCATAGAAACCCATTTACGTCTTATCAGGTATGAATTGTTATTTTGATGGGACGATTAACGTAATTAATTTAGAAAGATTATTGAAAATATTTTTTTAAATCCATCTTAATTTTTGAACGTTAAAATTTTTTATTTTTTTTATTTTTATTATAACGAATTAATACGGATTAATCTTTAATATATCTGGAATGAGATATAATGTACACTTTCTCTTTATTTTTCAATTCCATAAACATATTCATTGAAAATTGTATTACGTTTTCTTCCAAACAAATTGATGGTTATAAAATATGTTTGTCCAAATTTTCTTATTACTATATATAACAATTATATAATGTATTATAATTTTGTGCACTATATTTATTAGAAATATTTAATAAAGAATTAATTAGATAATATTAAACGAACGATGGTCTGTTTATTTTACATTTGGAAATATGTATCTCTGAATGTATTTATAGTGTTTTATAATTTTAATGCGATAATCGTTTAAAATTTATTTATTCTTACAGATTTGCTGACAACATCGAAAATACGTACTCTGTAATGATGTTAGCATTGATATTTCATTTTGGTATTGTATTTTGCCTAAGTGGTTTTTTGTTTACTATTGTAAGATTCAGAAAAATAAATTTGAGAAAATATTTCATAACAGGCGTAGTATGTCTCTTTGTGCTTTTCTGTAATTTTTATATTTTAGATGTTTACAGACGAAAATGCAGATAAATCTGATATCGCACAAGGATATTTTTCACTATTACTTCTTGTTATCTTATTGATGAATACTTTTCTCTATTGTGGAGCAGGAGAGCTTATAACAGAGCAAGTTAGTCATATGTATAATGTGCATCATTAGTGTAGTAAATAAATAAATTTATTATATTTTATGGTTGGATCAAATTTTTTATGTATCTGTATATTTAACAAGTTATTTTTTCTTATATTGTTATAATGCTATTTATTTTGAAATTTGCTACCACATTAATAGGAAAAACTATTGATAATTTATTTTGTTATATATTTACATGCATGTTAAATATCCAGTTCTGAATAAAAGTTAAACAGAATACAAATTCATTGAAGTTTTATAATATGTTTCTGATTCTAATTCTTTTATGTTTACAAGAAATAAGAGATTAATTAAATTTTAATTAATTATTACTAATATACTTTTGGAAATAATCCTCATTGATATGGCATAAATATTAATATATTTTCTCATACCTATTTATTAAGAGCAATGCTGTATATCGTGCAATGTGCGATCTTGAATGGTACAAGTTGAAATCAACTAAGGCAAGAAATCTTATTTTGTTAATGATACGAGCTAAATATCCTTTTTATATCACTGCAAAAAAGGTTTTTCCACTCACAATGGCTACGTTTTGCAATGTAAGATTATTTATAATTTTGTCGTTTTAGTTTTATCCTTTTTCTGTTTAACTAAATGTGTTTTACTTTCTATGTAACTTTTCTCTCTCTCTCTCTCTCTCTCTCTCTCTCTCTAGTAATCAATTTTCCGTTAACTAAAATTTGCGAAAATTACAAAGTGGTATAAACCGGATTACAGATTATAGATGCAAATGTCATTATAACATAAATTAAACAACAATTCATGTAATGTGATTATCACACATTTATAAGATTAATTTAAAAAACCGTGACAATATTTATAATACAAATAAAATCATCACAGTTGATTAGTATCTTGATTTTTACATATACACATACACAAGGTCGATTTTGGTGTATATTTAAATGTCTGGAAATAACAATAATAATTAATTTTAGATATTAAAATCATCGATCGGCTATATATCGTTCCTATTGACAAAACATGGCTGAAGATGATATATTAATATTCAACATACTACATAAGTGTAAAAATATAGATTTATGATTACAGTTTGCATAGTTATAAGTAAATAATTTCCTACCTACTTAGAAAATACCTAGAGATTTATTGTTATCATATTTAAAAAATAAAATTATGTTTTGTCTATTATATAATTGTTGTTTGTTAAAACAATATGTCACTAAACATTTTGAAATGTGATGAATACTTTCATTGCGTAGGAATAATTCAATAGTGATTGGGTTTTTGTGCTTTACATTTAAGAGAAAACTAGGAATTTGTAGTACAAAATTATAAAATAAATTTCTCTTTAATGCTTGGTTTTGAATTAAATTATACGTAATAATTACGTTTCATCAATTTTTAGCGCTATTCGTGTTTTATCAAATCAACGTGGTAAGATGAATGTAATTACGTTAATGCATCCACACACACACATGTCAGTTTTATTATTACTTACTTCAATCCTAAGAAGGAATTGACCGGCTGTCTTTATCTTCGACGATTAGAAAAATGTCAGAACAAATTGGTTATCTCATTGCTAGAATGTCGCCAGATCATTGAAAAAGATACACGTTATAAAATTGCTGTATTAAGGTACCGAAATTTTATCACTGGAAATACAATTGTGAAGTACATATTATAATATACTTATAGTCTAAATAATATTACATTCGCTCACGTTTCCTGTAACAATCAATATGTCCTTGAAAAAGACATTTGAAGATACGCATAATACAATTTCATATTATCTCTTTTCTTTAGTACAATTTTAGTGGCTATAGAATGTCGTATTAAAAATGCAATAGTGTTATTTCTCGTTTCGCAGTAGACGCATACATAATGGAGCGACAAGCAATACCAAAAAAATGTTTCAAGCGAGTTAAGTGAACTTACGATGCGATGAAATATTTTTTGTCTCATATTTTGTTAGACCAGACATAAATGCTTTTTATAACTGAAACGTTTGTAAAAGTTTCTCGCAATATCAGTAGGTGTAATTATGGATAGCACTCTTAATATTTAATGCCGTGCAAGCATTTATATGATGCCGCATTTATATGATGATCAATCTGCATCATACCGTTGCGCGTTGAAAGAACGAGATCTTCATGTCATAGTTTTCGATATGGACATTACAAAATCTCAAGGATACAGGGGTACTAATTTCATGTGCTACAGTTATCCATGTATAGTATATTTTAATATGTATAGTAATGATATTTATAATTGATAATTTTGTATTGTAAACCTATTCTTGAAATTCTTCGTTTTTATTAATTTTTATTCCGTAAAACGTATAATAATAATTTATATGCTAGTTTGCAAGAGTGTTTTGTTCAAATCGCTGGTATCATAACATAAAAACTTATTAGATTTCATGTGGGCAGTTAATCCACATCGTATAGGATTTGAAATCGTGGGCTTGTGGCCTAAACTCAACAAATGTACTGAGAAAAACTTGTTGTCGGAAATTTGGGTTGGCATCGTTTTCATTTTATTAATATTTGTCACTATTGTTCCGATGATATATGCAATTATACAAGTTTGGGGCAATATGACATTTGTAATAAGTAATTTACAAACAACCTTACCGTTTCTAATAGCATCGCTGAAATACGTTATCATACAACGCAAACAAACAGGTATATCCAAAACTATATAAAGCAAAATGTTTAAATATTCCGTTGCTTTGTTAAATCGTCTTACGAGAAATAATTATTATTACAAATATATTTTGGATTATAAAAAAAAACCAGAAGTTATGTATGATTTATTCTTATGCTTATATCAACGTATAGTAATAAATCATAAAATATGTACAATTTCTTTGATGCTGTAAATTAATCCGGTAACTCATGTATAAATATACAAAAATGTTTATAAGTATTCATAAACATATATAATTATGTATGAAATATGTCTGTACCCAGACAATATATCTACAATATTTATAGAATATTTACAAAATATTTGTAAAATTTATTTTTTTTTTTGAAAATATTTTTGTGATTCTAGCTCATAGATATTTTTAATAAAAATTATGAAAGATTTATCATATATATCAGAGTAAAAAAAAATGTTATGAAAATATTTTAATAACATATCATATCTAGGAAACAATATTAATTAAAAATGTGTAT
This sequence comes from Trachymyrmex cornetzi, assembly GCF_001594075.2. NCBI lineage: Eukaryota > Metazoa > Arthropoda > Insecta > Hymenoptera > Formicidae > Trachymyrmex > Trachymyrmex cornetzi. Next base: position 3,471,859 of record NW_017300343.1, on the reverse strand, counting down.
CTATGTTTATCATAAATATTAAATAAAACATTTAGTCTATATTTTAATAACGTTTTTGAATAAAGTTTATATAAAATATTTACATAATATTTTCAAAAATGAACAATAATAAATATTTATGTATATTTATTACTATTATAAATATTTATAAATATTTATAAATATTTGTTATAAATATTCTGTGCTATCTCAGTACATGTCCATACATCCTTCTTTTGTAAAATTACTTTCTAGTGTAATAAATTATTAATAATAATACTTTTATTATACTAATAGTAATTTTATAAAAAAGGAAGAAGGATGTGTAATGGACATATATGGACATATATTTCAAATATCATTATATATATACTGGATGGGAAAAAAAGATCGGTTCTGAATAACTTGGAAAATATAAATTTTATAGAAAAATTTTGAGATAAATTTGTGAGGTGTAAAAGGTTTTAATCATGCATGATAAATTTTTTCCGGAAAATAGCAACATATATCCGAATAATTCACTATTTTAGCACCTTTAGTAACGTTTATGTCTTATTTAAAGTTATTTATATTTTTTTAAGTTGTCTTGTCAATTGTAAACATGATGGCGGAAGATTGGATAGCATTCAAACAAGATAGAGAAAGAAATGTGATGATAAAACGAGCACAAACAGCACGATTAATTATGATAATTGGACATGTTTGCGTGGTAATATCGTTTCTCACATCGATCATCCTACCTTATTTTGGCATTTCAGTAGTGTACGTAGCAAATCTCACGGATGTGCGCAAACCGCTACCGCTGGAAACATATCATTTCTACGATACAGATAAAAGTCCGCAATTTGAGATAATATTTTTCATTCAGACCGTAACGATGTTGTTGGCATCTACAATTTATATGTCTGTAGATGTCTTCCTAGTTGTAATGGTCCTTCATATTTGTGGCCAGTTAGAAAACTTTAGATGCCGATTAATTGATTTGATTTCATGTAAAAATTTTAATGAAGTTTTAAACAACATCATAGAAACCCATTTACGCCTTATCAGGTATGAATTTTTGTTGTGACAATAGAACGTTTAACATTATTCAGAATTAATTTAGAAATATTATTGACAATTTTTTTCTTTAAATCTGTCTTAAACTTTAAATATTAAAATTTTTTATCTACATTTATATTTATTATAGAGAATTAATAGGGATTAGCTGTAATATGTGGAATCACATATAAATATTAAATGATCTTTAATATGTGTGAAATCAAACAATGTTAATTTTCTCTTTCTTTCTTAACTTGGTGATCATATTCATTGAAAACTTTATTACGTTTCCCAGGCAAATTAGTTGTAAAATGTATTCGTCAAAAGTATTCTTATTAGTATATATAATGCAATAATTACACTCATTTTTGTGTATTTTTATTAGAAAAATCTAGGAATATGTCAAATAATTGAACGATAATCTATTTATTTTATGTTTGGATTTATGTCTAGATATACATATATTATGTTACGGGCAAAGTCCACAAGTGGACAATGCTGACATTATATAGCAGTCAACTCGGGCAATGTCCACTTGCGAATTTAGCCCGCAACATATATGTATATATATATTTCTGAATATATATATATACATATATGTATGTAGTGTTTTATTGATTTAATACAATAACTTTTTTAAATATTTTTATTCTTATAGATTTGCCGACAATATCGAAAATACATACTCTTTAATGATGATAGTATTGGTATTTCATTTTATTATTGTACTTTGCCTAAGCGGGTTTTCATTTACTATTGTAAGATTCGGTAAAACACAAATGTGAGGAAATATTTTATAGCCGGCATAATACGTTTTCTTTGCTTCCGTATAATATTTCAGATATTAACTGATAAAAATATAAATAAGGCTAATATCGCACAAGGATACTTCTCGCTGTTACTTCTTGTTATCGTTTTGATGAATACTTTTCTCTATTGTGGGGCAGGAGAGCTTGTAGCAGAACAAGTAAGTTATAATGAGTATAAACAGTATTATATATAAATAAGTTTATGATATTATTATACTGATATATTATATCATTATATTACTAATATTATGCTATTATTATATTATTATACTATTTGACTAATACTCTTTGAAATAATTCTCATTGAAATATCATAGATATTAATATATTTTTTTATACACATTCATCAAGTGCGATGCAGTATATCGTGCAATGTGCGATCTAGAGTGGTACGAGTTAGACTCAAGTAAGGCAAGAAGTCTTATTTTGTTAATGATGCGAGCTAAATATCCTTTTTATATCACTGTAGGAAATATTTTTCCACTAACAATGACTACCTTTTGCAGCGTAAGATTACTTATACAATTCTATCGTTTTAATTATATTCCTTCGGTGTTTAATGAAATACGTTTTATTTTTTATGCAACTCCCCCTCCCCCCCTTTCTCTGTGTGTATGCGTGCGTGCGCGTGTGTGTTTGCGCGTGCATGCGTGTGTGTATATATAAGGTGAGTCTGATAAGCAGTTCACCAAGTTTTTTTTTAAAACAGAGATAAGGGGAACACATCTATTATCAAAATTGTAGGATAAGTAAGGGGATATACGTTCATGATTTTGAGTAACCTTGAAGCTTAGTCTTTTTTTACTGGGAAGAGATACATTTTAATCTTTTTATCGATAATACTCAATCAGCTGAATATCCTTGCATTAAAGTATTTCTTCGAAAACTGAACTATTTTCAGGATATAAACTAAAAGAAGTTAGATTATAAGTTTGAAACACATTTTTTATTATTACCATAAATGTTCAAAATAAATTCACCATTCTGATGTATACATGTCTGTAGTCTTCGTGGAAAGCTTGTTTGAACTTTTTTTTAACTTTTGAATCGTTATTTTTTTACTCTTTCTATTATGTTTTCTGAAGTGGTAGGACGTTGAAAGTTAGCTATTTTTCTTTTCATTTTTAACATCCTACCATCCGAAAAACAAAGTAGAAAATATAAAAAATATTTTTTCGAAATGATGATTTAAGAAAAAGAAAATGTTCTACTAAGACTACTCGAAGACTACAGGCATGTTTAGATCAACATGGTGAGCATTTTGAATATTTATTGTAATAATGAAAAAATTTGTTTCAAACTTATAATCTGATTCCTTTTAGTTCATATCCTGAAAATTGTTTCGAAGAAATACTCTAATGCAAAGATATTCAGCTGATTGAGTCTTATCGATAGAAAGACTAAAATGTACCCATTAGAAAAAAATCTTTTTTATTGGTAGTAAAAGGTTACTCTTTTTAGTAAAAGGTAACCTTTTAAGGTTACTCAAGGTCATCAAATGTATGTTCTCCTATTTATTCTATAATTTTGACAATAAGTGTCTTTTTCTCTAACATAAATTAAGTAACAATCCTTGTAATAATAATTATCACACATTTATGACATTAAATTAAAAATACATTTATAACAATACAAATTAAAGCCATCGTAGTTAATCAGAATCTTGATTTTTACATATACACATACACAAAGATATTAATAATGTATATTTCAAATGTCAGGAAATAACAATAACAATTAATTTTAGATATTAAAATCATCGATTGGCTATATATCATTCCTATTGACAAAACATGATTGAAGATGATATATTAATGAACATAAAAATAGATACATTCAGGATTACAATATTACGTAGTTACAAGTGGAAAAATTTTTAACTATAAAATATGTAGAAATTTATTGTATTGTATCGTGTGATTAAAAAATAAAATTAAATTTTGTCTATTAATTGTTGTTTATTATAAATTATATAATTTGTTATTAAGCATTTTGTGATGTAAATATTTTCATTACGCAGAAATAGTATGAAGATTTTGATTTTTGTGATTTATGTTTAAAAGAAAACGAGAAATCTATAGCACAAAATTATAATACAATATTTTAATATTTTAATAATTTGTTTTATGATTACATTAATTTGAATTACAAATATTATTTAATAATAATTTTTGATCTTAATTGTATCTTATCAAATCAACATGGTAAGATAAATGTACATAATTGGCTTGATACATCTATGTGATTTTTACATTTTACTGCAATTCTTTTTTCAGAAAAGAATCGGTCCTTGCTACTTTATCTTCAGTGCACAGAAACATGCTAGAACACACCCTGATGAAAATAAAAATCGAAAGTAATGGAAGAGTAACAAAAGCGTAAACAAAATTTCTGGATGGCAAAAATTAAAACAACGAAACATAGAAGAACCGTTTACAAATTATATTCAACTTACACAATTTTTATTTTCATCAGGGCATTAGTTTTATTGTGAAAATGTTGTCACATTTTTTAAAGCTACCATGCATTATAAACTTGCAGTTATAAGATACTGAAATTTTATCATTGGAAATACGTGGACAACTTCGAAGTACGAATTATAAACTATTTATAAACTAGAGATAATATTACATTCACTCATGTTTAATTCACAACGTTAGATATGTCTTCGAAAAAAATATTTAAAAGGTACAATATGCAATTTTGTACCATTCTTTTTGTATACAACTTTTGTGGCTATAGTATAGAATGCATTAAAGATGCAACAGCGTTTCTCGTTTTGTAATAAACGCAATGGAGCAACATAAAACGTGGAAAAAACTTTTTAAGCGAGTACGATAAACTTATGATGCGGTATAATATTTTTTACCTCTTATTTTCTTAGACATAAACGGTTTTTATAACGTGAACATTTATGAAATTCTTTCTTACGATATCAGTAGCTATAATTGGGGATAGCATTCTTAATATTTAATGCCGCGTAAGTCTTTGACAAGACTGTCGAGTTTTTGTACGGAGAATATGCGCGATAATCATTTTACATCACGTCGTGGAAGAAACTAGATATTTTTTACGTTCTAGTTTTCGACATGGACTTTACAAAATCATCCGGATACAGAGGTTCTAATTTTATATTAGATATTTTCCGTTCATTCGTGTTTAATATGCGTATCTAGTAAATAAGCTTGTATAATTTCGTATTATAAATCCATTATATTATTTTTACTTTTTATATTATTTTTAACTTTTGTATAATCGCTTAATAATTTCTATATTAATTTGCAATTATTTTATCCAAACTGTTAATATCGTATGAAAATTTATTAGATTTCATGTGGGCAGTTAGTCTACATCGTTTAGGTTTGAAAATGGTGGGCTTGTGGCCTAAACCCAACAAATGTACTAAGAAAAGTTGGTGGCCAGAAATTTGGGTAGGCATCGTTTTTATTTTATTAATATTTGTTTCTAATGTTCCGATGATATGTGCAGTTATACAAGTTTGGGGTAATATGGTACTTGTAATAAACAATTTACAAACAGCATTACCCGAAATAACAGTATCAGTGAGATACGTTATCTTACTACAAAAACGAAAAGGTATGTTCAGAAGGATATAAAATAAAATACTCAGCATTATATTTAGTGTAGTGTTTCATTGATTTATCGTTGCCTTGTTAAATTATATTGTGACAAATAATTATAATTACAAATATATTGTGGAGTATAGTAAGAAATTGTATATATAATTTACTCCTATATAGAGCAACGTGAAAATAAGTTATAAAATGTACATAATTCTCTCTTTGATGCGATAGTTAACTAATAACAATATATATCTATAAATAATTTAGTATTTTAACGCTTCTAACAATGTTTACGTTTTATCTATAGTTATTTGTATTTTCAAGTTCTCTTGTCAATCGTAAATATGATGGCAGAAGATTGGATGGCATTCAAGCTGGATGGAGAAAGAGATGTGATGATAAAACGAGCACAAACAGTGCGATTAATTATGACGATTGGATATGTTCTCATGATAATAGGGTCTCTCGCAGTTATCATTCTTCCTTTTTTTGACATTCAAGTAACACATGTAACGAATTCCACGGATCGGCGCAAACCGCTACCGCTGGAAACATATCACTTCTACGATACAGATAAAAGTCCTCAATATGAGTTGACATTTTTCATGCATATCGTAACGGCCTTCTTATCAGCTACCATTTACATGTCTGCAGATATTTTTCTAATATTAACGATTTTTCATATTTGTGGTCAGTTAGAAAACTTTAGATATCGATTAATTAATTTAATCTCACGCAAAAATTTCAATAATGTTTTGAATGATATCGTAGGGACCCATTTACGCCTTATCAGGTATGAATTTTTATGGTAACAATAGAACAAAATTGATTTAGAAGAGTTATAAAAAATCTCTTTTCTTATACATTTTATACTTTGAATGTTAAAATTTTATATTTAAAATTATCTTTATTATAACAAAAATATTAATGTTTAATGTTTGTTGAACTAAATATAATACCTACAACTGTATTTTTTCTGTTTACATCCCAATTCAGTTATCATATTCATTGTACACTCTGTTATGTATTATTCCTTGGCACATTTACAGTTGTAAGATTTGTTTGTCAAAAGTATCTTTATTAACATGAAATATAACGATTTTATTAATATCTATACAATTTTGTTAGAAAAACTTAATTAGGAATTTTGCAAATAATATGTTTAATAAACAATAATCTATGCATTTTATGTTTAAATATATGTGTTTCTGAATATATTGATATATATACTATATATATATATTGAATATACTATATGTATATGTATATATGTATACATATATGTACGCATATATGCATATATGAAATATATATTTCTAGTATGAAATATATGTAGTGTTTCATTGATTTAATGTGATAATTCTTTTAAAAAATGTTTATTCTTATAGATTTGCTAACAATATCGAAAATACATACTGTTTAATGATGTTATTAATGGTACTTCATTTTGGTGTTGTATTTTGCCTAAGCGGATTTTTATTTACTATTGTAAGTAATTCAGTAAAAAGATATTTCATAGCATGCATACATTTCTTTACTTTCTTATAATTTGTTTTAGATACTTACTAACGGAAAAATAGATAAAACTGTTATCGGCCAAGGATCTTTCTCAATATTTATTCTTACTGTCTTGTTGATGAATACTTTTCTTTATTGTGGAGCAGGAGAACTTGTAACAGAGCAAGTAAGTTATACTTATACGAGAGTTGATCAGAATAAAATACACCAAATTTTTTTTCGGCCAATAATTAAGACAAAAAAATGAAATTGTATTGCTACAAATTTCAAATTTGTTGCACTTTTATGAAAAATTACACGGCATTCGGACAGATGAAGCAGCTGTACTAATTTTTTTTAGTAATATCTGCGAACAACTTGTTTACAAACAACGAGCTATAGAATATCCATATGTACAGCATATAAATATTTATGAATGTTCAACAGTTATTTTTTCACAACCAAAAATTCAATTATAGTTTGCTGTTTGTAACCATTTGTAATGTGAATTATTCGCAGACGCCATTAAAACATTATTACAGCTGCTCCATGCTCCATCCGTCAGAATGCTGTGTAATTTTACATAAAAACGCAACTAAGTTGAAGTTTGCATTATGTAAAATTTCATTTCTCTATCTTTTTATTATTGGCCGAGAAAAAATATGTTACATTACTTTCTGAACAGTTCTAGTAATACATAAAGTAAGTTGGTTATACTTATAATGTATATCAAGTGTAATAAATTTGTTTTATACTTTGGAACAAATATAATTGTTATATGTTAGTTTATCTAACAAATTTTTCTTGTTATATTGTTACAATACAATTTGTTAGAGAAGTTTAATATCATATTACTAGGCAAAACTTACTCAAAATTTACTTTGACACATTTACGCATATCGAATGATTGTTTCTGAGTGAACATTAACAAAATGCAAATTTAGTTGATCAATTGTGACAATTTTGTTCCTAACTTCTTTTACAAGAAATGAAATGTTATTTAATCTCAATTAACTGTTACTAATATTTATTACTAAAATGACATGAACATAAATATATTTTCTTATATATGTACTCATTAAGAGCAATGCAGTATATCGTGCAATATGCGATCTTGAGTGGTACAAACTGGAATCAAGGAAGGCGAGAAGTCTTATTTTGTTAATGATGCAAGCTAAATATTCTTTTTGTATCACTGCAGGAAAGATTTTCCCATTAACAATGGCTACTTTTTGCAGTGTAAGATTATCTAGATTTTTTGGTTTTAATTTTGCTCTTTTGCGCGCGCGCGCTATATGTATATATGTGTGTATATACAGGATGTTCCTCAAAGCGCTCTTGTGTAGATAGAGCGGACTAAACTGAATCAAAAAGTCCTGTACTATTTTACAATTTTCGTAACGGTTAACGGGATATTACTTTATAAATATAGCTAAATTCGCCTAATTTACCGTCAAATGCAAGCGCACGACGAAATAAGAGTGGGCGGTCTTATCTTGCCGCTCGTAGATCGGGCGAATTTGGCTATTTTCATAAATTAATATCTCGTTAACCTTAATAACTCGTAAAAATTGCGAAAATTGCAAAATGGTAGAGAACTTTTCGACTCAGTTTAGTCTCTTCTGCCGATGTGCGAGAATTTTGTCGTTAATTATCAGATACCCTGTATATACACATGTAAAGAACTTTAATATTTACAATAATTCGATTACGATACTTTTGACATATATACATACAAATCGAATTAAAGACTCTATAGCTACAGATACTATTAAACATAAATACTAATGTAATAGTTGTAATACAATTATAAAGTTAAATTTAACGAAACGTTTATAATTATATAAACGTTTAAAATAATATAAATTTAATGTTATTTAAGTTAGTCAGCCAGTAGCTTGATTTTTGCATAGGGGAGACTGAGACCAGTAGATTATAGAAGTAGGAGGACTAATCGGATTTACGTGAAAAACAAAACAGACACACGTAAACATATCTGAACATACAGCAAAAACTGCCGCTCAGTCATCTGTGATACCTTGATGCAGACGCTTCTCCTTAATATATAATATACATAATATAGGGGAGAGTGGTCTAAATCGGACCTATTTGCAGTTTTTGCTCTCTATAAAGCGTAAATAAAGTCCGATCGTAAAATCGAAGGTGCCATTGGAAAGATCATTTAATTCCCTTCATTTTTGCTTTAGACCATTTTGACGTATCTCTCACCTGTGTTGAACTGTAATGGAAAATGTAAAAACGCTTTTTCCGGTCCGATTTGGAACCAATGATTCTAAATCGGACCATCCCCAGGTTCGAATCAAAAACTCCTATTTTTATGGATTTTTAAATAAAATTTTTAAATATTTTAATGTATTTTTCTTAGTATTGAGTAAAAACGAGCAATTTGATAGTCAAAAATAAACATTTTTTTGGAAAAAGAAATTACTGACTGTTTATATATTGTTAGAATTGAAATTAATAAAACTCAACTAATTTGAGTCTGATGACTCATGATATTTTACTGATTTAATTGCTTGGATCAGATCTGATCAGCTGATCACCAGTATTACAACCAGACCTATAAGTTATTCACTGTACTGTCCAATTTGAACACGGGTCCTTTCGAACTTTAGAACAAATTTTACAATAAACCGCAAAAGTGATCACAAAATGCTTAATATTTTTGAATTCTACACTCTTTAATTATCTTA
>NW_017300343.1:3447513-3462059 GCF_001594075.2 Trachymyrmex cornetzi | reverse complement strand
CTTTACATTATAAATAGTACGCAAATCTACTTAACCGTATTCATTTAAATTAAAAAGGTCCTATTTGGAACACGGTCCGATTTAGACCACTCTCCCCTACTATAATAAAATATATTAAATTATAGCTTACAATACATTATATTTTTACTTTAATTATCCTATAGCCAACTTACCACATATCATGTGTTATCAACGATCATGAGGCTAGTTGACACGCAAAGAATGCAATAAAATATTTTAATAGTTATCAATTACCACTTATTATTAAAATATTATTGTAGTTAAATGTATTTACAAATTAGTATAAAATTTTTTAGGTAAGTTTCTTTATTTTGTCTGTAAAAATTCAAAACTGGAAAACAGTCTCGGTCTCCCTTGTTCAAAAATCAATATTGTCAACGTATCTATCAAATATCAGTAAACAAAAATTATTATTTTCAGATATTAAAATCATCGATTGGCTATATATCATTTTTATTGACAAAACATGGCTAGAGATATTAATATTCAATATTCACATAAACATACCAATAAATACATTCGTAATTATATTATACTTACAATGGACACAATTTCCTATCTAGAAAACAACTTTATTGGATCGTATAGTAAAAATAAAATTACGTTTTGCCTATTTATTTTTTAATAAAAATTATATTATTAAGCATTTTTTATAATGTAATAAATATTTTCATTGCATCAACAGAAATAGTTTGATAGGCATAAGATTCTTTTGCATTACGTTTACGAAAAAATAAGAAATCTATATATTAGTATAATACATAAGTATAGTACATAAGCATAATACAAAATTTTCCTTAATGTTCGTCTAAGAATTACATTATATTCAGTGATAATGTTTTACCAAATTTGACAACTTTATATAATCAAATCAATATGGTAAGATGACTTTGCGTTATTACATTTATGTGAGTTTTATCACTTCAATTCTAAAAAAAGAAAAGGCTGCTTTATCTTAGATGAACAGAAATAAATTTTTTTAATGTGAGAATGTTGATAGCTTTCAAAGCTGGTAACATTCTCGCGATAAGAAAATAAATGCTGTATATATAATAATAATATATATAATAGTTTTCAGACACCGAAATTTGATCACTGGAAATGCAAGGACAATTTTTAAATATGAATTATAATCTACTTATAGTCCAGAGAAAATATTCTATCACGTTTACTATAACGATAGCAAGTGAACCTTTAAAAGAGACATTTAAAAGATACGAGTTATACATGTACTAAATAATTCTACATCATCCTTTTTTAACTATAATTTTAGTTGGCTGGTATAGAAAGCCTCATTAAAGATGCAATAGCATTATTTTTTGTTCCGGAATAAACGCGAACGTTAGGCAGCAATACGAAACATGGAAAAAAAGTTTCCGAGCGAGTATCGACGAACTTACAATACAATGCAACATTTTTTACCTCTTATTTTATTAGATCAGACGACTTTATAACTCGAATGTTTATAAAATTCATTCTTACGATAGCGGTAGCTATAACAGGGAATAGCATTCTTAATATTTAAAGCCACATTTGACAATTCTGTCGAGTTTATGCATTTGTATAGAGAGCGTGCGTGATGATCATTTCGCGTTATACCGTGGAAAGCACAAAACATTCTTCATTGTTCTAACTTTCAACATGGATGTTACAAATTCTTTAGGATATAGAGGTACTAACTTCATGTTACATTTTCCGTTTATTAAATTTAATTAATAATCTACTAAATAAATTTATACACTATAGTATATTATAAATCCATTCTTGTGATACTGTGTTATTTTGTAAACTTTTATTACGTACAAATACTTAATAATTAGATATCAAATATTGAATATAAATATTATATTTACAACTGTAATTATCTAGTTAATACAGCATAAAAATTTATTAGACTTCATGTGGGCAATACATCTACAACGTTTAGGATTCGAAATGGTGGGCTTATGGCCCAACAAATGTACTAAGAAATGTTTGTGGCCAAAAATTTGGGTCGGCATTATTCTTATTTTATTAATATTTGTTTTAAACGTTCCGATGATACGTGCAGTTATACGAGTTTGGGGAAATATGGTACTCGTAATAGATAGTTTACATACAACGTTACCCCTAGTAGTAATATCAGTGAAATACATTATTATATTACGGAAACAAACGGGTACGTCCAGAATTATGTATACGATTTTCTTTTTAGTGTGGTAATTTACAAATTAAATACATTATTATATTACGGAAACAAACGAGTACGTCCAGAATTATGTATACGATTTTCTTTTTAGTGTGGCAATTTACAAACAACAACATATGACTAAATAATTCAATATTTTAACGGGTTTAACATTACTTACATTTTATCTATAGTTATTTATATTTTTAAGTTGTATTGTCAATTGTAAACATGATGGCAGAAGATTGGATGGCATTTAAGCTGGACGAAGAACGAGATGTGATGATAAAACGAGCACGAACAGCGCGATTAATTATGATGATTGGTTATGTTATCGTGATAATATCGTTTATCACATCAATTATTCTTCCTTATTTTGGCTTTGTCTTAATGTATGTAACGAATTCCACAGATCGGCGCAAATCGTTACCATTGGAGACGTATCACTTCTACGATACAGATAAGAGTCCACAATTTGAGTTAACATTTTTTGTTCAGACAGTAACGCTTTTGATGGCAATTATAATTTACATGTCTGTAGATATCTTTCTAATTGTGATGATTCTTCACATTTGTGGCCAATCAGAAAACTTTAGATACCGAATAATTAATTTAATCTCGTACAAAAATTTCAATAAAATTATAAACCGTATTGTAGCGACCCACTTACGTATTATGAGGTATGAATTTGTATTATGGCAATAGAACATTTAACGACGTTAATAGTCAATATATATTTTATGTTTAAACACATATTAAGTGTTGAACTTAATTCCTGCCGTTTTTCGTCTCCAAAATTGATTTGTTTCGAAGGGAAATACCATAATAAAAGTATTATTAATAAAGTATTATTAATTAGTAATAAAGTAGAAAATGGAGGAAGTTACTTTGATTAAGGTACTCATTCATCTTCCCTTCGAAACAAATCAATTTTGGAGACGAAAAACGGCAGGAATTAAGTTCAACACCTAATATATTTCTGAATTTATGTATATACAGGGTGTCCCCAACATACGGCCCCACTCGTCTTGAACAGGTAGTGCGGACTAAACTGAGTCGAAAAGTCCTCTACCATTTTGCAATTTTCGCAATAGTTAGCAAGATATTAATTACTAAAAATTGCAAAATATTGGTCTTGAATAATTTTTTACTCAAATACTACCAACTTTACAGAAGAACTGCAAGAGATAAAAATAATTAATTTGCTTCTCATAAAGTTCTGAGATTTTTTTCAGAATTTTTTCAGAATTTGTGTTAATACCGTATTTTCTCACGTTGGTAAAAATAAGAAAATGCAGTACTAAAAAGTAATAATAAATTCTGAAAAAATTCTCGGAACTTTATGAGAAGAAAATAAATGATTTTTGTCTGTTTCAGTTTTTTTGTAAAGTTGATAGTATTTGAGTAAAAAATTATTCAACACCAATATTTTGTAATATTTAGTAATTAATGTCTTGTTAACTATTGCGAAAATTGCAAAATGGTAGAGGACTTTTCGACTCAGTTTAGTCCACTCTACCTGCTCAAGACGAGTGGGGCCGTATGTTGGGCACTGTATGTAATGTTTGATTTTATGTGATAACTCTTTTAAATAATTTTATTCGTAGATTTGTCGACAATATCGAAAATACATACTCTTTAATGATGTTAGTAATGATATTTCATTTTGGTGTTGTATTTTGCCTAACCGGATTTTTATTTACCATTGTAAGATGCAGTAAAATACGAAAAAATCTTTTATAGCATGTATAAGGTAACTCCGGTATATACGCCGCACAAAAACTTAATGTATTAAGTACTACATTTAAGATAAAGAATACCACGATTGAGAAAGTTACTTTATAAAATTATTTTTAAGTTAAGAAAGTTACATTATATGTATTTATTATAAAAATTGTGTTCCAAAAGTAATACAAAATTGGTGCAAATGATAAAATATATTATAAAAAGTAAAATACCCGAACATTGTCTACTTAATTTTTATAATAAAAAATAATTTATAAGTAACGTATAAAGTGACTTTCTCAAACCTAATACTATAATAATATGATAATAATAATCCAATAAGGTAAATATCTGTACCAACGGAAACATTGTGCTGTGTACACACACATCTATGTAAATAATATTAGAAATCCTTATACGAAAATACATACTTATATTTCATATATCTAACTAAAAATTTTTTGTGGTTTTTGCTTTTTTGCCGTACATATAGAGGTGGAATATACAACTACTTATAAATATGATATACAACTCATTGAAAATTTACTAGTAATACCTATTTAGAAATAAGGTGTAATATGGTACAATAACTTGCAAAATTTTATTATAATAAGAATGATAAATGTATATACGGAGTATAATAGATAATTATAACCTTTGCATATACAACAAGTGTATGTTTTGACGTTTTATGTAGTACATTTATTGCATTTAATGCACTGAATCCAATCTGTGCACTTTGTATATGCTTTGGGCATAAATCCCGTCTGGTACTAATGCCGTATATTCTCCAAACAGGTGAGATATACAAGACATCAAGCTAAACAGTAAATGTAAAAGCTAAGCACTTGTATTTTGCTGTAATCCGTTCTTTACTTTTCCTATACATTTCACACATGTATCATCAAATAACCATTAAGCCTTTTGCACTTCCTACCCTAATCATCTTATATGGGTTGTGATATATAATAACACTATTTATTACATTGACAATTAAATCGATTCAAATGTGTGACAATGGTTTCAATATATAATATTCATAGCGAAAAAACTGAAATCATAACGCAATTCTAATAGAATTTAATGTCATAATAGTAGAATGGTTACGTGCAAATTATTCCCATTTTTATTTTTTCTGTTTTCCACGGTGTATATATATTCCCGCGCAACTTAAATACCGGAGTTACTCTACGTTCCTTTGCTAACTTATAATTTATGTTTAAGATATTTACTGATGGAAAAATAGATAAAACTGTTATTGTACAAGGATATTTTTCACTATTAATGTTTATTGTCTTATTGATGAATACCTTTCTCTATTGTGGAGCAGGAGAACTCATAACAGAACAAGTAAGTTGTACTTATAGCGCATGTTGGGTTATACTTATACAACAGTTGTTCAGAAAGTAATGCGACACATAAGTGCATCCTTTTCGGCCAACAATAAAGAAAGAAAAGTGAAATTATTGGCCAAGAAAAAACATGATACATTATTTTCTTGAAAAATTCTCGTAATACATAATGTAAGATGGTTATACTTATAATGTACACCATTTGTGTTATAAATTTATTTTACGTTTTGAAGCAAATATAATTTTTATATGTTAGTACATCAACAAAAAATTGTTTTACTTATATTTTTATAATACTATTAATTATAAAATTATCATATTGCTAGGCAAAACTTTATAATACTACTTAATAAAAATTTGCATTCACATTTATGCATAACCGTTTACTGAATGACTGTTAATGAGTGAACATTAACTAGAATTTGCAAATTCATTCGAGTCGTATTACATTTCTGCTTCTAATTTCTTTTACAAAAAAGAAGTTATTTAAATCTTACTAATATCTATATATTCGAAAATAACCCTTATTGAAGTGCCATGGACATTAAATGATCATGTTGGGTTATACTTATACAACAGTTGTTCAGAAAGTAATGCGACACATAAGTGCATCCTTTTCGGCCAACAATAAAGAGAGAAAAGTGAAATTATTGGCCAAGAAAAAACATGATGCATTATTTTCTGAACAATTCTCGTAATACATAATGTAAGATGGTTATACTTATAATGTACACCATTTGTGTTATAAATTTATTTTACGTTTTGAAGCAAATATAATTTTTATATGTTAGTACATCAACAAAAAATTGTTTTACTTATATTTTTATAATACTATTAATTATAAAATTATCATATTGCTAGGCAAAACTTTATAATACTACTTAATAAAAATTTGCATTCACATTTATGCATAACCGTTTACTGAATGACTGTTAATGAGTGAACATTAACTAGAATTTGCAAATTCATTCGAGTCGTATTACATTTCTGCTTCTAATTTCTTTTACAAAAAAGAAGTTATTTAAATCTTACTAATATCTATATATTTGAAAATAACCCTTATTGAAGTGCCATGAACATTAATATGTTTTTTCCTATGTATTCATTAAGTGCAATGCAGTATATCGTGCAATGTGCGATCTTGAATGGTATAAACTGGAATCGAGGAAGGCAAGAAGTCTTATTTTGTTGATGATACGAGCTAAATATCCTTTTCGTATCACTGCAGGGAAGATTTTTCCTTTAACAATGGAAACTTTTTGCAATGTAAGATTGTCTCAATTCTTCTCATATTAATTTTACTATTTTGCAATATAATGATATCCGAACTATTTTCACGTTTAATTTCTCCCTCTCTCTTTCTTTCACTGCGCGCGCGCGGGCACACACACGCAAACACATATACATATGTGCGTGTACTTACGATTTTTTAACATAAATTTCATTTAATAATTGAAATGCGCAGACGTGTAATTAGTGAATATACATGTTCACTTTAGTGATTATATTACGTTACTACTTTTTATACATATGTCTATGTTGCGTAACCGTTTACTGAATGACTGTTAATGAGTGAACATTAACTAGAATTTGCAAATTCATTCGAGTCAAATCACATTTCTGCATCTAATTTCTTTTACAAAAAAGAAGTTATTTAAATCTTAATAACTCTTACTAATATCTATATATCGGAAAATAACCCTTATTGAAGTGCCATGGACATTAAATGATTTTTCCTATGTATTCATTAAGTGCAATGCAGTATATCGTGCAATGTGCGATCTTGAATGGTATAAACTGGAATCGAGGAAGGCAAGAAGTCTTATTTTGTTGATGATACGAGCTAAATATCCTTTTCGTATCACTGCAGGGAAGATTTTTCCTTTAACAATGGAAACTTTTTGCAATGTAAGATTGTCTCAATTCTTCTCATATTAATTTTACTATTTTGCTATATAATGGTATCCGAACTATTTTTTCACGTTTAATTTCTCCCTCTCTCTTTCTTTCACTGCGCGCGCGCGGGCACACACACGTAAACACATATACATATGTGCGTGTACTTACAATTTTTTAACATAAATTTCATTTAATAATTGAAATGCGCAAATGTGTAATTAGTGAATATACATGTTTACTTTAGTGATTATATTACGTTACTATCTTTTATACATATGTCTATGTTGCAAAATTCAGAATACTGATTGATGTCGGTTTAGATACAAGCTTAATTCTGTTCTATTCCTTGAATTTTTAAAGGTATTTTTGTACTTACTGCCTAAGAATGTTCAATTATATTTCTTTTTTTATGCAAAATAAGTTTTGTAATCTAATAAGCTATTTTTTCGGTTATTCATTAAGTGCAATGCAGTATATCGTGCAATGTGCGATCTTGAATGGTATAAACTGGAATCCAGGAAGGCAAGAAGCCTTATTTTGTTGATGATACGAGCTAAATATCCTTTTTGTATAACTGCAGGGAAGATTTTTCCTTTAAATATGGAAACTTTTTGCAATGTAAGATTGTCTCAATTCTTCTCATATTAATTTTACCATTTTGCTATATAATGGAATCAGAACTATCTTCACGTTTAACTTCTCCCTCTCTCTTACTTTCTTTGCGCGCGCGCGGACACACACACACACACACACACACACACACACACATACACATACACATATGTGCGTGTACTTACGATTTTTTAAACATACATTTCATTTAATAATTGAAATGCGCAGATATAATTAGTGAATATACATGTTCACTTTAGTGATTATATTACGTTACTAATTTTTATACATATGTCTATGTTACAAAACTCAAAATACTGATTGATGTTAGTTTAGATACAAGCTTAATTCTGTTCTATTCCTTGAATTTTCAAAGATATTTTTGTACTTACTCCCTAAGAACGTTCAATTATATTTCTTTTTTTATGCAAAATAAGTTTTGTAATCTAATAAGCTATTTTTTCGTCATTTGGGTTGGGATCTCTCACCGGCATATTTATAAAATAAAATTAAAAAGAACTTTTATAATAATATGAATGAAAGTTATTTAAGTTAATCAGTCAGTACCTTGACTTTTGCATATGTAGGGGAGACCGGAGCTAATAGACTAAATAGACTATAAAGATAGGTAGACTGATTATGTTAAAAACGACTGGAGACACGTGTAAATATGCACGTACAGTAGAACTTCCGCTCAATAGGCCATAATATCTTAATGCAATCGCTCCTCTTTATGGGAATCCTAAAGCAAAGCTCTCGAACTACGACGAAATCACCAGAGGGCGCACTTCGCACCACACATTGACATCTCTTTTCATACTACCCCAGCAATATCTCACGCACCTATGATACACGCAGTCGCATATTCCTGTCAATTTTCGTATAAGAAATTCGTCGCGATAAAGCATCCAGTCTAATTCTAAGAATTCGACGTTGTTTGTTTGCGTAAACTAAGTGTCTGGGAACCACTATTTCGTATGTACAGATTGCAAAGCTTTCATATCAAGCAAATATTGTCACGACTTGACAGCCGAGACACTATGTTACACTAAGAAATGATAAAAAACATATCAATTTTGAAATTTTTGATCGTTCTCGGCATAGACTCCACTTCCCAGACACGTATGAATGCGTATACTTTAATCTTGGAAAATGATTTTCTTTTCACAGAATCTTTCACAGAATCTGTGATAGAGAAAAAAGTATTTGTTATATATACAAAAATTACATGATTTAATAATTTACTTATTCACGGATTCGAAAATCCTTTTCAAGTATTGAAATATACGCATTAATACATTCTGATTACGTTAAAAACGACTGGAGACACGTGTAAATATGCACGTACAGCAGAACTTCCGCTCAGTAGAACCATAATATCTTAATGCAGTCGCTCCTCTTTATGGAAATCCTGAAGCAAAGCTCGAACTACGACGAAATCACCAGAGGGCGCGCTTCGCGCCACACATCGACATCTCTTTTCATACTACCCCAGCAATATCTCACGCACCTATGATACACGCAGTCGCACATTCCTGTCAATTTTCGTATAAGAAATTCGTCGCGATAAAGCATCCAGTCTAATTCTAAGAATTCGACGTTGTTTGTTTGCGTAAACTAAGTGTCTGGGAACCACTATTTCGTATGTACAGATTGCAAAGCTTTCATATCAAGCAAATATTGTCACGACTTGACAGCCGAGACACTATGTTACACTAAGAAATGATAAAAAACATATCAATTTTGAAATTTTTGATCGTTCTCGGCATAGACTCCACTTCCCAGACACGTATGAATGCGTATACTTTAATCTTGGAAAATGATTTTCTTTTCACAGAATCTTTCACAGAATCTGTGATAGAGAAAAAAGTATTTGTTATATATACAAAAATTACATGATTTAATAATTTACTTATTCACGGATTCGAAAATCCTTTTCAAGTATTGAAATATACGCATTAATACATATGTCTGAGAGGTAGAGTTTATGCCGAGAACGTCCAAGAATTTCGAAATTGATATATTTTTTATGTTAGTGTAACATGGCGTTTCAAACTGTCAAGTAGCGACAACATTTGCTTAATACGAAAGTTTTACAACCTGTACTTACGAAATAGTCATCCACAGACACGTAGTTTGCATGTAACAAATAATATCAAGTTTTTAAAATTAAACTTAAGATAGTTATACCCCAATACGCATTATTTAAAGAATGTATTAAAATTTTCGTCTCAAGTAATTTAAATATTAATGCCTGTAAAAGATGAGCTCGAATTATCGTCTCGTTTCTGATATACTATAACCAATATCAAACATCGTAAATTTTTCTATGGCTGCGATCGATTTGGACGCTCACGCGCTTTAATTACTTGTAATCATCATTCTGTCGTTATCGTTCATTATACATAAAATAAGAAAAGAACTACTGAAAAGTGCTGAAAGCGTCCAAATAGATCGCAGCCTATATCTACCATTGTCGTATAGCTATTTTTGCTGTAATGCGACACGAACTTCCACATAACCTCGAAATCATATTCCAAAAGTTAATGAAAAATAGTTAAATTTCGTGAAGAAACTCATGTAACAAACCGCAAATTATATTTATCGCATGATATTAAAGTTTAAGTTAATAAAAAATCTTGATTTTATAAATTTTCTCGAGAATTGAGGATGTATATTAGATATAGCACCCAGTGAGAAATGACAATGGAATCGATGTCGAATCAACGTCGATTCGACGTCAATTCGATGATTTCGACGTCGAATCGATATCGATTCGATGTCGATTCCATTGTCATTTCTCACTGGGCAACGTCGCACTTTCGAGAACAAGGAGGTTGTCTTTCGCAATCTTGTCGTTTCTTCGCAAGAGCCGCTTTACAATTTTTTTTTTGTTAAAACTGTACTTTTGATACATTTTCCTTTTATAACGCAATTGTGCGGCCGTTTTTTTCTTTCGTATAAAGATCTTGACAGATAACTTGTACTTATATTCGTCTGCTCGCAAAAATGCGACGTTGCCACGATATAATTCCTCTTATTTTTACTACGTGATACGGATGTTTCCTTTTTCTTTCTTAAATTAATTTATTCTATTATGATTTAATATTGTTAGTATATAAAATTCTTCGTTTTATTATTTTGTTAGATTTTACATAGCGACATATTAGCTTGAAATTTAAAGACATGTGTGAGTCTGTCGTTGACTCACATACTTGGAGCGGTATAACTACCAAACGTTTTATCGCGACGAATTTGTTATGCGAAAATTCACACGAACGTGAGACTGCGTGTATCATATGTTCCGGAAGACATTCGTGTGGTACTATATAAAGATATGTTGATACGCTGCAAAAACAGCGATCTCTAGTGACTACATCGAAGTTCTGACTTTACTTTAGGATCCGCTTAAAAAAATATGATATATATTTTTTAAAAAATTGTAATATGTAAGTAAATATTTTTATTTTTGAACTTTTGGTTTTAGAATCGCACTTCATTATTTCGGGTATTTGGTTTCTGAATCTGATTGGATAATAAATGTAACTGTTATTTAACAAATCCAATAGACTGTTTTTGTTTATCTGCCTTTTAATTGTATATTGTAAATGTTAAGAAAAAAACAGATAAGGCTACTAAACTATCCTTACCATGGCGCTCATAAGGCTCATTTAGTATCGAATCTTAATACTTTAATAAGCATATTTTATTTAGAATTTCATATTTATAAACTTAATCTTTTTATTAATATATAATAACATATGGTAAAATATATCTCGAAATATATAATTTTGTACAATACTTTAAAAATCCCGTAGTAAACCATATCGTGTGTCACATTATTCCTATCCTGAAATCAATTAACACGTAAGGAATGCATTAAAAGACTTTTTTCATATCAGTAATCAATTTATAATTATTATCAGAATATCAATAATAAATTAAATGTAGTAATAGTAAAATTAGTAATAACATAATAGACAAGTAGGATCATATTAATTTCTATATGTCTGAACATATTGTCAAAAGACTTAGTCAAGGAGACACTGAAATCTAAATAGTACTTCGATTCTCCGATAAATCACTATAGGTTACGAAATTTTGTCGAATATACCGAATATAGTAACTGATTTAGAATCTATTTTTTGGGTAAGTCTTTTGATTTGGTCCGTAAAAATTCAAAATTGAAAAATTGGTATACTAACTCCGGTCCCCCTTAAATAAGAATCGATATGAGAAAATATTTTTCAAATATCTCTCAGTAAGTAAAAATAATAATTAATTTCAGATATTAAAATCATCATTGGGCTATATATCATTTTTATTGTCAAAAAATGGCTAAAGATACTATATTAATAATCGATTACACAAATATTTATATGTTTGTAGTTACATACAAGTAGATATAATTTCCTATTTAGAAAATACCTCTTTGTTGTCGTATTGTTACAGTAGTAAAAACAAAATTATGTTTTGTCGATTGATTATTGTTTTTCATAAATTATATCATTAAACATTTTATAATATGGCAAATATTTTTATTGAAAATAAATTATTAATAAATTAATAAATTATTGTACAGAAATTATTCAATAGACAATAGCTCTTTGTGCACGTTTAACGAGAAACGAGAAATCAATTGTACAAAAGTACAATACGAAATTTCCTCTTAACGTACGTTTTTTGGTTACATTATATTTAAGGTGTTAGAGTTTTACTAATTTTTAGCGTTAATTCCATTTTATCAAATTAACATGAATGGACATATGTCATTGTATTTATGTGAGTTCATTACTTACTTTAATTTTGAGAAAACAATTGATCGGCCCTCTTATCTTCAATGAATAAGAACATTAAAGAACACAATTATTATTTTATTGAAAAAATGTTACCAGATCTTTGAAAGCCTCATACCTTATAAAATTGCATATTTTAGAGACTGAAATTTCGTCACTGTAAATAGCGGATAGAAATGCATGAACAATTGTAATATACAAACTATAATCTACTTATAGTCTGGACATAATATATTATTCACTCACGTTTATTGCAACGACTAAAATGTCTTTGAAAGGGACATTTAAAGGATAACAGTATAATATGCAATTTAATTTTATCTCTGCTTTTTTATCTCTGCTTTTTACCATAATTTTTTAGGCTGGTATAGAAAGTTGCATTAAAAATGCAATGGCATTATTTTCCGTTTCGCAACGAATGCATACATAATGGAGTAATATGAAGCATAAAAAACTTTTCAAGCGAGTATCGACGAATTAATAATGCGATGCAAAATTTTTTACCTCTTATTTTATTAGATCAGATATAAACGAATCTATAACTTGAACGTTTATAAAATGTATTTTACGATATGAGTTGCTATGACTAGGAAAAGCATTCTTAATATTTAATACCACGTTTGACAATGCTGTCGAGTTTTTGCATTTATATAGAGAGCATGCGTGATGATCATTTCGAATCATACCGTGGAAAGAACAAAACAGTTCTTCACGTTCTAACTTTTGACATGAATGTTACAAATTCTTCAGGATACAGAGGTACTAACTTCATGTTACAATTTTTTGTTTATTAATCGTTTAATTAATAATCTACTAAATAAATTTATGTGTGTGTCCACTATATTATTATAAATCCATTCTTGTGATACTGTGTTATAGTTAACTTTTGTTACACACACACACAAACATTTAATAATTAGATATTAAATATTCAATATGAATATTATAATTACAACTGTATTATCTAGTTAATATAACGTAAAAATTTATTAGATTTCATGTGGGCAATACATCTACAACGTTTAGGATTCGAAATGGTGGGCTTATGGCCCAACAAATGTACTAAGAAATGTTTGTGGCCAAAAATTTGGGTCGGCATTATTCTTATTTTATTAATATTTGTTTTAAACGTTCCGATGATACGTGCAGTTATACGAGTTTGGGGAAATATGGTACTCGTAATAGATAGTTTACATACAACGTTACCCCTAGTAGTAATATCAGTGAAATACATTATTATATTACGGAAACAAACGAGTACGTCCAGAATTATGTATACGATTTTCTTTTAGTGTGATAATTTACAAATAACAACATATAACTAAATAATTCAATGTTTTAACGCGTTTAACATTACTTACATTTTATATATAGTTATTTATATTTTTAAGTTGTATTGTCAATTATAAACATGATGGCAGAAGATTGGATGGCATTTAAGCTGGATGAAGAACGAGATGTGATGATAAAACGAGCACGAACAGCGCGATTAATTATGACGATTGGATATGTTGTCATGATAATTGGGATTTTAACAATAATTATTCCTCCTTATTTTGGCTTTGTCACAATGTACGTAACAAATTCAACAATTCGGCGCAAATCGTTACCATTGGAGACGTATCACTTCTACGATACAGATAAGAGTCCGCAGTTTGAGTTAATATTTTTCATTCAGTCTGTAACGATGTCATTGGCTGGTATCATTTACATGTTTGTAGATATCTTTCTAGTTGCAATAATTCTTCACATTTGTGGTCAATTAGAAAACTTTAGACGCCACTTAATTAATTTGATTTCATACAAAAATTTCAATAAAGTTTTAATCAATATCGTAGTGACCCATTTGCGTCTTATCAGGTATGAATTTTTATTTTGGCAATAGAACATTTAACGATGTTATATAAACAGTCCATATATATTTTATGTTTAAATGTATATATTCCTGAATATATGTATATATATATATATATA
>NW_017300343.1:3431143-3443490 GCF_001594075.2 Trachymyrmex cornetzi | reverse complement strand
CCCTATAGTAAAAAGAAGTTATTTCGTAAACTTCTTTTGTTTATAACTTCTTAATGAGTAACGTCCTGCAATTAAAACTTCCTCAGGGTCACTCGGGTTCATGACCTTGACATATGTCAAGGTCAAGGTCATTGGGAGGGCTCCCCTAATCTACATTTTTACCCAGTTATCATTTTATAATTATTATCAAAATATTAATAACAAATTTAATGTAGTAATAGTAAAATTAGTAATAACGGAATAAATAAGTAGGATCATATCAAGTTCTATGTCTTAACTCTTTAGTCAAAGAGTCACTCAAATCTAAAGTGTATATTATCAAAATATTAATAACAAATTTAATGTAGTAATAGTAAAATTAGTAATAACGGAATAAATGAGTAGGATCATATCAAGTTCTATGTCTGAACTCTTTAGTCAAAGAGTCACTCAAATCTAAAGGACTTGTGAGGATTCTCCTATAAGTCAGTATGGATTACGAAATTTTATCGTATAATGTATACCGTATATAGTAACTGGTTTAGAATTTATTTTTTGGGTAAGTCTTTTGATTTTGCCTGTAAAAATTCAAAATTGAAAAATTGATATATTAACTCCGGTCCCCTCTAAATAAGAATCGATATTAGCAAATATTTCTCAAATGTAAGTATAATAATAATAATTAATTTCAGATATTAAAATCATCGTTGGGCTATATATCATTTTTATTGTCAAAAAATGGCTAAAGTTACTATACCAATAATCGATAGTTACACAAATATATATATATATGTTTGTTGTTTTATACAAGTATATAGACATAGTTTCCTATCTAAAAAAACATCTTTTATTGTTACAGTAGCAAAAATTAAATTATATTTTGTCTATTGATTATTGTTTATTATAAATTATACCACTAAACATTTTGTAATGTGGCTAATATTTTTATTGCACAGAAATTGTTCAACAGACAATAAGTTCTTGTGCATCACGCAAGAGAAATCTATTGTATACTATAGTGTATAATACAAAATTTCCTCTTAACGTTCGTGTTTTAATTACATTACGTTTGAGGTGATAGAGTTTTACCAATTTTTAGCGTTAATTCCATTTTATCAAATCAACATGATAAGATGAATGGACATACGTCATTGTGTTTATGTGAGTTTTATTACTTTAATTTTGAGAAAAGAATTGATCGGCTCTCTTATCTTCAATGAATAAAAACATTATAGAACACATCTGTTATTTTATTGAAAAAATGTTGCCATATCTTTGAGAGCCTTATACCTTATAAAGTAGCAGATTTTACAAACTGAAATTTTATCACTGTAAATAGTGGATGGAAATACACATGAACAATTGTAATATACAAACTATAATCTACTTATAGTCTGGACATAATATTATATTCACTCACGTTTATTGCAACAATTAGTACACCTTTAAAAGAGACATTTATAGGATATCAGTATAATATGCAATTTTATTTTATCTCTTTTTACCATAATTTTTTAGGCTGGTATAGAAAGTTGCATTAAACATGCAATAGCGTTGTCTTCCGTTTCGCAATGAATGCATACATAATGGAGCAATATGAAGCATAAAAAACTTTTCAAGTATCGACGAACTTGTAATGCGATGTAACCTTTTTTAGCTCTTATTTTATTACATCAGATATAAACGAATTTATAACTTGAACGTTTATAAAATTCTTTCTTACGATATGAGTAGCTATGACTAGGAATAGCATTCTTAATATTTAATGCCACGTTTGACAATTTTGTCGAGTTTTTGCATTTATATAGAGAGCATGCGTGATGATCATTTCGAATCATACCGTGGAAAGAACAAAACAGTTCTTCACGTTCTAACTTTTGACATGAATGTTACAAATTCTTCAGGATACAGAGGTACTAATTTCATGTTACAATTTTCTGTTTATTAATCGTTTAATTAATAATTTACTAAATAAATTTATGTGTGTGTACACTATATTATTATAAATCCATTCTTGTGATACTGTGTTATCGTTAACTTTTGTTACTCACACCACTTAACAATTAGATATTAAATATTGAATATAAATATTACATTTACAACTGTATTATCTAGCTAATATAACATAAAAATTTATTAGATTTCATGTGGGCAATACATCTACAACGTTTAGGATTCGAAATGGTGGGCTTATGGCCCAACAAATGTACTAAGAAATGTTTGTGGCCAAAAATTTGGGTCGGCATCATTCTCATTTTATTAATATTTGTTTCATATGTTCCAATGATATGTACAATTATACATGTTTGGGGTAACATGGTACTCGTAATAGACAATTTACATACAACATTACCTCAAGTAATAGTATCAGTGAAATACATTATCATATTACGGAAACGAACGGGTACGTCCAGAATTATATATACGATTCTCTCTTTGGTATGGTAATTTACAAATAACAGCATATGTCTAAATAATTCAATATTTTAATGCCTTTAACATTGCTTACATTTTATCTATAATTATTTATATTTTTAAGTTGTATTGTCAGTTGTAAACATGATGGCAGAAGATTGGATGGCATTTAAGCTGGATGAAGAACGAGATGTGATGATAAAACGAGCACAAACAGCGCGATTAATTATGATGATTGGATATGTTATCGTGATAATAGCGTTTATCACAACAACTATTCTTCCTTATTTTGGCTTTGTCATGTTGTATGCAACGAATTCCACTGATCGACGCAAATCGTTACCATTGGAGACGTATCACTTCTACGATACAGATAAGAGTCCTCAATTTGAGTTAATATTTTTCATTCAAATGGTAACGCTGCTCTTGGCAGGTACCATTTACATGTCTGTAGATATCTTTCTAGTTGTAATAGTTCTTCACATTTGTGGCCAATTAGAAAACTTTAGATGCCGCTTAATTAATTTGATCTCATACAAAAATTTCAATAAAATTTTAAACAATATCGTAGCGACCCATTTACGTCTTATCAGGTATGAATTTTTATTTTGGCAATAGAACGTTTAACGATGTTAAATAGTGTTAGATAATATATATATATTTTTTTAATTATTAAATATTTATATTTTTTAATATTTGTATACCGGGTGTCCCATTTTAAATAATACGTTAAGATTTCTCGACAACTATGGTAGATACGGAAAAATATTTCAAACAAAAATTTTATCGTTCGGAGGGAGACATAAGAAGATACTATTGATTTAACTTTGGGTGGCGTCGCCAAGGACAGGTCATGGTCAAATCGATTTTTTTTATTGGAACATTCTACTTTTGATGGCAGAATCTAATAACTGATGTAGAGAGCTTTTTAAAACGCTATAAGAAAATATGTTTTTATTAAGTACTCTTTGAGTTTTAATGCTTGAAAGTTACAATACCGCCGGCACTAGTATTACCCAAGATGTCCGACCGACGACTAAAACCTCTTGAATGCTGTTCAGGATCATGTCCTGGATAACATTTGTCAAGATCAAAGCTATTGGAGGTTGTCCTTTTTATTTTCATTTTAACGTAAAAATGAATTTTTAATGTAAAAATGAAAACAAGAGGAATAATCTTCATTGGCCTTGATCTTGACAAATGTTATTCAGGACATGATACTGAACAACATTCAAAAGGTTTCAATTGGACACCTTGCGCAATGCTAATGCCTGCGGTACCGTAATGTTTAAGCATTATAACTCGAAAATTACGTAGTGAAAAATAATTTTATTGAAATGTTTTGAAAAGCTTTTAATACCAGCTATTAGATTCTGCCATCAAAAATAGGGTGTTCTATTAATAAAAATCGATGTAACCTTGACCTGACCTTGGCGACGACGCCCAAAGTCAAATCAATGGTAACTTCTTATGTCTTTCTCCGAACCATACAACTTTTGTTTGAAATATTTTTCCGCATAGGTTTTCGAGAAATCTTAATGCATTATTTAAAATGAGATACTTTGTATATATAATGTTTGATTTAATGTGATAACTCTTTTAAATAACTTTATTCGTAGATTTGCCGACAATATCGAAAATACATACTCTTTAATGATGTTAGTATTGGTATTTCATTTTGGTGTTGTATTCTGCCTAACCGGATTTTTATTTACTATTGTAAGATGCAATAATACAAATATGAGAAAATCTTTTATAGCATGCGCATAACGTAACTCCGGTATATACGCTGCACAAAAACTTTATTTGTTAAGTATTATTTACTACTGTTAACATAAATACTACCACGATTGAGAAAGTTATTTTATGAAGTTACTTATAAGTTACTTCTTAAATCAACTTGTACGTATTTGTTAATATAAAGATTGTGTACCAAAAGTAATACAAAATTGGTACAGATAGTAAAATATATTATAAAACGTGAGGTACCTGAACATATTGTACTTAATTTTTGCAATAAAGGGTAACTTATATGTAAAGTAACTTTCCTAATCCTGAATACAAATGTGATATAATGAAGTAAAAGTATAATATTTAATATATCAATAGAAACTTTGTGCTGTTTACTATCATGAAAATAATATTAGAAATTCTTATGCCAAAATATTTGTATTTCATATAAAAAAAAAATTTTTTAAAGTACGTTGCCAAAATATTTGTATTTCATATAAAAAAAAAACTTTTTAAAGTACTTGCCTTTTTACCGTATATATAAAGGTAGAACATACAGCTACACGGGAAAAAGTGTTTCATATATAATTATATAAAATTGATATATTTTATATTTCATTATGTATAATCATATATGATTATATATAGTTATATATAATTATTTACAATTATATATAATTATATATAAAATATGTCCATATGTATAACATTTTTTCCCGAGTATTTATAAGTGGGATATACGACTCATGGAAGATTTACTAATAATACTTAGACAAAAGATGTAAAATGGCACAATAACTTACAAATTATTATCAAGGAATAAAAATGATAAATATATATACAGAATGTAATACATAATAATTATAATTTTTTGCATATATTACAAGTGTTATGACGTACTTGTTTCATGTAGTACATTCATTGCATTTAATGTACTGAATCCAATTTGTGCACTTTGTATGATTTGTGCATAAATTTCGCTTGCTAAAAATACCATATATTCCAAATAGGTGCAGAAGTATACAAGACTTTAAGTTGAACAATAAATATAAGAGCTAAGCACTTATTTTTGCTGTAATTCGTTCTTTACTTTCCCTTTACAATTATGTATCATCAAATAACATTTAAACCTTTCGCACTCCCTACGGTAATTATTTTATGTAAGTTATGATATATGATTCCACTACTTACTACATTGACAATTAAATCGATTTAACTGTGTGACACAGTGGTTTTAACATATAGTATTAGTAGCAAAAAATCTGAAATCATAACACAATACTAATAGAACACAATAAAAACATAACAATACAGTGGTTATATGCAAATTATCCTTATATTTATTTTTTCCGATTTCTGAGATGTACATATATCCCCCCGCAACTTAAATACCGGAGTTACTCTATGTCCCAAGAGGGTAACCACTAGCTGAAATATTGTCCCACAGATTACATGATTTCATCTGATTACAAATAATTTTTTTCACTACTATGAAGTAATTTGGTAAAATATACGATTTTATTTAATATTATACAATGATTTCTCGTGGTTGCATATATAATTATCGGATTATACATAGAGATTTTATATAAATTTTATAATGATTTCGAGAATTCTGTCCCACGATTACGTTAAGTGGTTACCCCCTCGCTATGTCCCTTTGCTAACTTATAATTTATGTTTTAGATATTAGCTGACGGAAAAATAGATAAAACTGTTATCGTACAAGGATATTTTTCAGTCTTACTTTTTATTATTTTCTTGATGAATACCTTTCTCTATTGTGGGGCAGGAGAGCTTGTAACAGAGCAAGTAAGTTACAGTTATATCTAGTATGTTAGATTATACTTAAACGAGAAAATAATGCAATACATTTTTTATCGGTCAATAATGAAGATAGAAATGTGAAATTGTACATGCTGCAAACTTCAAGTTTGTTGCGCTTTTATGTAAAATTATATTCTGACAGATAAAGTAGCTGTAATAATTTTTCTAATGGCTAACAACTCGTGTGTTACAAGCAACGAGCTATAGGTTGCATTCTGTTTTTCATTCACATGTTGTAAGCATCAATTCATCCTTGTTGTCTATCAAATTTTAAACAAGGATAAATGACGCTTACAAGCGTTGCAAGCGCGAAACGGAATACACCCACAATTAAATTTTGTATTACAAAGTTACAGAATTCCACTGCTGTGGTGCTATTCTGTGCACGCTTATCGATAGTTGTCGGTGTCGTTATGCGTTTTGCGCAGCTATTTTACAAAATATCTACGCAAAATACATAACGACACCGACAACTATCGGTAGGCATGTACATACAGAAAGTTACATAATGACGCCCCAGTCCCTGCGTATTCTGTAACTTGTTATGTGTTCATAACGACAGTCGCGAAGATATTTTATATAGCAAAAAAGCTGCGTAATTATCATTATAAACATATAACGTCTCCATATTGAGTTGTACAATACAGGTCCTGGATTTTTAAACAGGAAGCCATATGGAATTACAGCTTTGATTTGTAGTGAAATATATTTCAACAATATTTCGGTCATTTTTATTTCTTATTTCCACGATTTCATGGTTTATTTCAACGTTTTCAGCGATTCGCACCAAGGTACTTTATCTATTAAAATGCCGCGTAATTTTACATAAAAACGCTACTAAATTTGTTTTATACTTTCGAACAAATATAATTTTCATGTTACTACATAATACTAATAAATTTTTAGTTTTATTATTGTATTAAAATACTATTTATTATAAATATTTGTTATCAAATTACTAGGCAAAACTACTCATTAAAAATTTACTAGTATACATTTATGCATGACCGTTTATTGAATGACTGTTCCTGTGTGAACATTAACAAGAATGCAAATTCATTCGAGTTATATCACATTTCTGCTTCTAATTTCTTTTACAAGAAATGAGAAGTTATTTAAATCTCAATTAACTATTACTAATATGTTTGGAAATAATCCTTATTGAAGTTGCATAAATTAATATGTTTTCTCATATGTATTCATTAAGTGCAATGCAGTATATCGCGCACTGTGTGATCTTGAGTGGTACAAATTGGAGTCAAGGAAGGCAAGAAGTCTTATTTTATTAATGATGCGAGCTAAATATCCTTTTTCTATCACTGCAGGAAAGATTTTTCCGTTAACAATGGCTACTTTTTGCAGTGTAAGATTATCTTAATTCCCCTCGTATTAATTTTGCTTCTTTAATATGTAATGGAATCCGATTTACTTTCACATTTAAAATTTCTCTCTCTCTCTCTCTCTCTCTCTCTCTCTCTCTCTTTCTTTCTTTCTCTATTTCTTTTTCTTTATCTACACACACACACACACACACACGTACGCACGCACGCATATCGGGTGTTCAGACCACTCGTACACCCTATTGAAAAACGAGAGAAGTGGTAATTTTGAAAAATGTTTCAGACAAAAGTTGTTTGAGATCAAGTAATGCATTATATATGGGCATATGCAATTGACCTTGGTTGGCGTGAAGGTCATGTCAAGATCGACTTTGAACTTTTTAAATGGGAATCCATATCCTTTATTGCGTATTTTTATATGCTGTCATTAAGACGTTTTCGAAACACTGGTTACAAATCCTTTTTAGTTGAAATCTTCCTGAATTATGAGATTTCAAAATTTCAGTACACTGGGCATTACCGTTACATAAGGTGTACTGCGTGGAGATCGCACGATTGGAAACTTTAAAAAACACCTCGAAGAGGAGTAAATCCGACCGCGTGTCCTCCACCTAGTACATCTTGGGCTTACGCCGACGGCACTAAAGTCTCAATTCAGGAAGATCTCAACTAAAAATGGTTTGTAACCAATGTTTCAAAAATGTCTTGACATCAACTACAAGAATATGCAATGAAAGATATAGGTTACCGTTTAAAAAATTCAAGTCAACCTTGACATGACCTTCACGACGCCAAGGTCAATCATATATGCCTATGTAATGCATTACTTGATCCCCAACAACTTTTGTAACTAAAACATTTTTCAATATAACCACTTCTCTCGTTTTTAAATAGGGTGTACGAGTGGTCTGAAACATCGGTATGTGTAGTATACATAGCGACTCCCGATAAGTCAGTACGGATTACGAAATTTTTCTGTCTATACAGGATGTATGTTATAACTAAGTAAGAATTTATTTTTTGAGTAAGTTTTTTAGCTTTGTCTGTAAAAATTTAAAACTATAAAGTTTGCGTACTAATCCCGACTTCCCCTACGATATATGCAACGTATTTCTCAAATGTCACTAAATAAAAATAATAATTATTTACAGATATTAAAAACATCGATGGGCTATATATCATTTTTATTAACAAAACATGGCTAAACATGATATATTAATATTCAATAGTTATATAGACTTAAAAATAGATACGTTCATAGTTTTATACTTTTAAGTGGACATAATTTCTAGAAAACATGCTATTGTTACAGCTGTAGTAAAAATATAATTATGTTTTGTCTATTGGTTGTTGTTTACTGTAAATTATTTCATTAAGACATTTATAGAGTAACAAATATTTTTATGTAACAAAAATAATTCGATGGAAATGGGCCCTCGTGTATTATGTTTTCTTTAGCTCGCTACGCTAGGGTACAACGTAAGCTATGCGATTTTTTACATTGCTGTAACCTTTTTAATAATATTATTTGATCATATGGATTATGGTTCAAAAGAAACCTTAACTATAGATATATAGTATAATAGTAAAGTATAATACGAAATTTCTTCTTAATGTTCGTCTTTGAATTACATTATTACACTTAGTGATAATGTTTTACCAAATTTCACGACAACTGTATTTAATCAAATCAACATGGCAAGATGAATGTACTTACGTTATTATAATAATATGTGTATTTTAGCACGTATTTCAGTTTTGAGAAAAGAATTTTCTGCCTTATAACTTCGATGAAAAGAATCATTTAACTAAAACAAATTTGTTATCGTATTTCGAGAATGTTGACAGCTTTGAAAACTATTATACGTTGTACACTTGCAGTTTTAAGACATCAAAATTTTATCATTGAAAATGCACGGACAATTTTCAGATATGAATTATAATCTTCTTACAGTCCAGAGAAAATATTATATCACGTTTCCTATAATGATGGCAAATATGTCTTTAAAAGAGATATTTAAAAAATGAGTGTTATACGTACACTATACAATTTCACGTTATCTGTTTTTTAAATATAATTTTTGTTAACTGGTACGGAAAGCCTCATTAAAGATGCAATAGCGTTATATCTCATTTCGCAATAAACGCATACATAATAGAACAATATGAAACATGGAAAAAACTTTCTGAGTAAGTATTGACGAACTTATATAATGCGATGCAACATTCTTTACCTCTTATTTTATTAGATCAGACATAAACGACTTTATAACTCGAATATTTATAAAATTCATTCTTACGATAGCGGTAGCTATAACTGGGAATAGCATTCTTAATATTTAATGCCACATTTGACAATTCTGTCGAGTTTATGCATTTGTATAGAGAGCGTGCGTGATGATCATTTCTCGTCATACCGTGGAAAGAACAAAACATTCTTCATGTTCTAACTTTCAACATGGATGTTAAAAATTCTTCAGGATACAGAGGTACTAATTTCATGTTACATTTTCTGTTTATTAAATTTAATTAATAATCTATTAAATAAGTTTATATACTATAGTATATTATAAATTCATTCTTGTGATACTGTGTTACTATGTAAACTTTTGTTACGTACAAATACTTAATAATTAGATATCAAATATTGAATATAATTATTATATTTGCAACTGTATTATCTAGTTAATACAGCATAAAAATTTATTAGATTTCATGTGGGCAATACATCTACAACGTTTAGGATTCGAAATAGTGGGCTTGTGGCCTAAATCCAACAAATGTACTAAGAAAAGTTTGTGGCCAAAAATTTGGGCCGGCATCATTTTGATTTTATTAATATTTGTTTCAACCGTTCCGATGATACATGCAGTTATACGAGTTTGGGGAAATATGGTACTAGTAATAGACAGTTTACATACAACGTTACCCCTAGTAGTAATATCATTGAAATATATTATTATATTACGGAAACAAACAGGTGCGTCCAGAATTATGTATACGATTCTCTTTTTAGTGCGGTAATTTACAAATAACAACATATGACTAAATAATTCAATTTTTTACTCGTTTAACATTTCTTACATTTTATCTATAGTTATTTATATTTTTAAGTTGTATTGTCAATTGTAAACATGATGGCAGAAGATTGGATGGCATTTAAGCTGGATGAAGAACGAGATGTGATGATAAAACGAGCACGAACAGCGCGATTAATTATGACGATTGGATATGTTGTCTTGATAGTGGGGTTTATAACAGTAGTTATTCCTTCTTATTTCGGCTTTGTCACAATGTACATAACGAATTCCACAGTTCGGCGCAAATCGTTACCATTGGAGACGTATCACTTCTACGATACAGATAAGAGTCCGCAGTTTGAGTTAATATTTTTCATTCAGTCTGTAACACTGTCATTGGCTGGTACCATTTACATATTTATAGATATGTTTCTAGTTGCAATAGTTCTTCACATTTGGGGTCAATTAGAAAACTTTAGACGCCACTTAATTAATTTGATCTCATACAAAAATTTCAATAAAGTTTTAATCAATATCGTAGTGACCCATTTGCGTCTTATCAGGTATGAATTTTTATTTGGACAATAGAACATTTAATGATATTAAATAGTCGATAATAAATACATATATGGGGCGTTCTCTGTTAAATCGACCACCCTCCTGCCCATTTCAATTTTTGAGATAAAATTCTTTTTTTGGTCTTAAAATTTTCCTTTGAATGTCTATTTTTCGATGCCGTATGGCGTTTTTAAAAATTCAAAATGGTGGACCCAAAATGGCGACTAGAATGAAAAAAGGCATTGGAAAAATTAATGATATCGTGAATAAACGTGTACGATGTGTAATGTATAGAGGTCTGATCCGCGTGCGTGTGTGCGTGCGCGCGCGCTTGTCAAAACGAATTACGTTGAAGTCAATTCTTCTTTAACACGATATCCACTGGTTATTAAGACAAAATTTGCGTACAAAATTTCAAATTATAATTTGATCATTCTCTTGTCTTTAAGTCTTGTTGCTAAGCCACAGGACGCAACATTAACATCTCAAATTCTTTTTAATTGGGCTAGAGTACATTTTAAGGACATAAGGATTTTTTATTTTAAGAAAATTGATCATGAGAAGATAAGAAGAAAACTTAATAAGAGTTTTGAAGCTGCACAGTCAGCTCCGCAAATTCTTAAGGATCATGGATCTATAATTGCGGGAGAAAATAAAGTATTAATCAAAAGATATTCCAATGATATAAATGAAATACTATGGTAGTTTCGGGGAAGAAAGTAAAGGATAAAAAATTAAAAAATAAATTCTATGGTACATCCATCCACACAGACACACGCGTTCACACTCGCACACATACACGTGAGAGGCAAGGGGACTCACGTAAATGAAGCACGCATGCACGCACGCACACACGAAGATCAACCTTTACATCACACATCGTGCACGTTTATTCACGATATCATTAATTTTTCCAATGTCTTTTTTCATTCCAGTCGCCATTTTGGATCCGCCATTTTAAATTTTCAAAAACGCCACACGGCATCGAAAATAGACATTTCAAGAAAAATTTTGAGACCAAAAAAAAAATTTTATCTTAAAAATTAAAATGGGCAGAAGGGTGGCCGATTTAACAGAGAACGCCCTATATATATATATATATATATATTCTTCACGGTTAAATATATACATTTTTTAAACTATGTATATGTATATATAATACTTGATTTAATATGATAACCCTTTCACTTAATTTTATTCGTAGATTTGCCGGTAATATCGAAAATACATACTCTTTAATGATGTTAGTATTGGTATTTAATGTTGGTGTTATATTCTGCCTAACCGGATTTTTATTTACCATTGTAAGATGCGGTAAAATACAAAAAAATCATTTATAGTATGTATAAGGTAACTCCGGCATATACGCCGCACAAAAACTTAAGGGGATGCTAAACCGATTACCCAACTCAATCAAGGTCGATAGTACAGACTTTTTTAATTCCAATTTCGATAATAGTGGCGACATCTTTGATTT
>NW_017300343.1:3421307-3430813 GCF_001594075.2 Trachymyrmex cornetzi | reverse complement strand
TATATCCGAGGTGACAGCTGTGCGAGCCAAAAATAAGTAAATTTTATAATTTTTTTTCGATTTTCTCATAAAATCCAGTGTAGCAAACATCCTCTGTGTGCGTACTATAATTTAAGTAATAATACTTTTGCAATCCGTACATCCAATACGGAGAAATCCCACCGAATAGGAATGTGGTAAAACAGGGGGGCTTTAGCATCGCCTTAATGTATTAAGTACTATTTACTACATTTAAGATAAATAACACTACGATTCAGAAAGTTACTTTATAAAATTACTTGTAAGTTAAGAAAGTTACCTTATACATACGTATTTATTGTAAAAATTGTGTATCAAAAGTAATACAAAATTGGTGCAAATGTTTTAGATATTAGCTGACGGAAAAATAGATAAAACTGTTATCGTACAAGGATATTTCTCATTATTAATGCTTATTATCTTATTGATGAATACCTTTCTATATTGTGGAGCAGGAGAACTTATAACACAGCAAGTAAGTTAAAGTTATAGCATGTTGGGTTATACATATACAACAGTTGTTCAGAAAGTAATGCGACACATACGTACATCCTTTTCGGCCATCAATAAAGAAAGAAAAGTGAAATTATTGGACGAGAAAAAACATGATGCATTATTTTTTGAACAATCCTCGTAATACATAAAGTAAGACGGTTACACTTATAATGTATACCATTAGTGTTATAAATTTATTTTATACTTTAAAGTAAATATAATTTTTATATGTTAGTACACCAACAAAAAATTTTTTTACTTATATTGTTATAATACTATTTATTATAAAATTATCATATTGCAAGGCAAAACTTTATAATACTACATAATAAAAATTTATTTTCACATTTATGCACAACCGTTTACTGAATGACTGTTAATGAGTGAACATTAACTAGAATTTGCAAATTCATTCGAGTCGTATTACATTTCTGCTTCTAATTTCTTTTACAAAAAAGAAGTTATTTAAATCTTACTAATATCTATATATTTGAAAATAACCCTTATTGAAGTGCCATGAACATTAATATGTTTTTTCCTATGTATTCATTAAGTGCAATGCAGTATATCGTGCAATGTGCGATCTTGAATGGTATAAACTGGAATCGAGGAAGGCAAGAAGTCTTATTTTGTTGATGATACGAGCTAAATATCCTTTTCGTATCACTGCAGGGAAGATTTTTCCTTTAACAATGGAAACTTTTTGCAATGTAAGATTGTCTCAATTCTTCTCATATTAATTTTACTATTTTGCTATATAATGGTATCCGAACTATTTTTTCACGTTTAATTTCTCCCTCTCTCTTTCTTTCACTGCGCGCGCGCGGGCACACACACGTAAACACATATACATATGTGCGTGTACTTACAATTTTTTAACATAAATTTCATTTAATAATTGAAATGCGCAAATGTGTAATTAGTGAATATACATGTTTACTTTAGTGATTATATTACGTTACTATCTTTTATACATATGTCTATGTTGCAAAATTCAGAATACTGATTGATGTCGGTTTAGATACAAGCTTAATTCTGTTCTATTCCTTGAATTTGTAAAGGTATTTTTGTACTTACTGCCTAAGAACGTTCAATTATATTTCTTTTTTTATGCAAAATAAGCTTTGTAATCTAATAAGCTATTTTTTCGTCATTTGTTTTGGGGTCTCCCACCGGCACATTTATAAAA
Source organism: Trachymyrmex cornetzi (assembly GCF_001594075.2). Classification (NCBI taxonomy): domain Eukaryota; kingdom Metazoa; phylum Arthropoda; class Insecta; order Hymenoptera; family Formicidae; genus Trachymyrmex; species Trachymyrmex cornetzi. The sequence goes on along the minus strand of NW_017300343.1, from coordinate 3,429,111 downwards.
CAAAATTAAAAAGAACTTTTATAATAATATAAATGAAAGTTATTTAAGTTAATCAGTCAGTACCTTGACTTTTGCATATGTAGGGGAGACCGGAGCTAATAGACTAAATAGAGTATAGACTATAAAGATAGGTAGACTGATTACGTTAAAAACGACTGGAGACACGTGTAAATATGCACGTACAGCAGAACTTCCGCTCAATAGGCCATAATATCTTAATGCAGTCGCTCATCTTTATGGGAATCCTAAAGCAAAGCTCTCGAACTACGACGAAATCACCAGAGGGTGAGCTTCGCACCGCACATCGACATCTCTTTTTATACTACCCCAGCAATATCTCACGCACCTATGATACACACAGTCGCACATTCCTGTCAATTTTCGTATAAAAAATTCATCGCGATAAAGCATCCAGTCTAATTCTTAGAATTCGACTGGATGCTTTATCGCGATTGTTTGTTCGTGTAAACTAAGTGTCTGGAAACTACTATTTAGTACGTACAGGTTGCAAAGCTTTCATATCAAGCAAATATTGTCACGACTTGATAGCTGAGACACCATGTTACCCTAAGAAATGGTAAAAAACATATTAATTTTGAATTTTTTGATCGTTCTCGGCATAGACGTCACTTCCCAGACACGTATATGAATGCGTATACTTTAATCCTGGAAAAGGATTTTCGAATCTGTGATAGAGAAAAAAAGTATTTGTTATATACAAAAATTACATGATTTAATAACTTACTCATTCACAGATTCGAAATAATACTTGAAAAGAATTTTCAAGTATTAAAGTATACGCATTAATATATATCTAAGAGGTAGAGTTTATGCTGAGAACGTCCAAGAATTTCGAAATTGATATATTTTTTATGTTATTGTAACATGGCGTTTCAAACTGTCAAGTAGCGACAACATTTGCTTGATACGAAAGTACAACATGTACTTACGAAATAGTAATCCACAGACACGTAGTTTGCACGTAACAAATAATGTCGAATTTTTAGAATTAAACTTAAGGTAGTTATACCCAAATATGCATTATTCAAGAATATATTAAAATTTTCGTCTCAAGTAATTTAAATATTAATGCATATGCCTGTAAAAGATGAACTCGAATTATCGTCTCGTTTCTGATATACTATAACCAATATGAAACATCGTAATTTTTTCTATGGCTACGATCGATTTGGACGCTCACGCGCTTTAAATGCTTGTAATCATCATTCTGTCGTTATTATCGTTTATTATACGTAAAATAAGAAAAGAACTACTGAAAAGTGCTGAAAGCGTCCAAATCGATCGCAGCCTATATCTACTGTAGCGACTCGCCACTAGAGGTCTACGGGACTCACTCGGTTCGCGTAAGCATCACGCCGCGCGAATTCCCTTTAAATAGAACATCATTCTGGATTCATTCCAGGCGTCTATGGCAAGTCCCACACTACATCACTTTACTGATGAGTCTAGTAGTGTGGGACCAGGACGAAACGCTGCGGCCGATCACAAAGTTTCGAGTCAGGCCTCCTCAGTGGACATTTTTCCACACTACTATTATCGTATAGCTATTTCTGCTGTGATACGACGCGATTTCCATATGACCTCGAAATCATATTTCAAAAGTTAATGAAAAATGAATCACATATATAGTTAAATATCGTGATGAAACTCATATAACAACACCGCAAATTATATTTATCGCATAATATTAAAGTTTAAGTTAATAAAATATCTTGATTTTATAAATTTTCTCGAGAATTGGGGATGTATATTAGATATAGCAACGTCGCACTTTCAAGAACCGACAAAGAGGTTGTCTTTCGCATTCTTGTTTCTTCGCAAGAGCCGCTTTCAATTTTTTTTTTTTGTTAAAACTGTACATACTTTTAATACATGTTTCTTTTATAATGCAATTGTGCGGACGTTTTTTTCTTTCATATAAATATCTTGACAGATAACTTGTGCCTATATTCGTCTGCTCGCAAAAATGCGACGTTGCCACGATCTAATTCCTCTTATTTTTACGTGATACGGAGGTTTCCTTTTTTTTCTTAAATTAATTTATTCTATTATAATTTAACATTGTTAGTATAAAAAATTCTTCGTTTTATTATTTTGTTAGATTTTACATAGCGACATATTAGAAATTTAGAGACGTGTGTGAGTCTGTCGTTGACTCACATATTTGGGGCGGTATAACTACCTTAAATGCTTTATCGCGACGAATTTGTTATTCAAAAATTGACACGAACATGCGACTGCGTGTATCATTTGTTGCGGGAGTCATTGGTGCGGTAGTATATAAACATATGTCGGTACGCTGCGAAAACAGCGATCTCTAGTGACTACGTCGAAATTCTGGCTTTACTTTAGGATCCCCTTAAAAAAATATGATATATATATTTTAAAAAATCGTAATATGTAAGTAAATATTTTTATTTTTGAACTTTTGGTTTTAGAATCACACTTCATTATTTCGGGTAGTTGGTTTCTGAATCTGATTGGATAATAAGTGTAACTGTTATTTAACAAATCCAATAGATTGTTTTTGTTTATCTGCCTTTTAATCGTATATTGTAAATGTTAAGAAAAAAGCAGATAAGGCTACTAAACTAACCTTACAATGGCGCTCATAAGGCTCATTTAGTAACAAATCTTAATACTTTAATAAGTATATTTTATTTAGAATTTCATATTTATAAACTTAATCTTTTTATTAACATATAATAACATATGTTAAAATATATCTCGAAATATATAATTTTGTACAATACTTTAAAAATTCCGTAGTGAACCATATCGTGTCACATTATTCCTATCCTGAAATCAATTAACACGTAAGGAATGCATTAAAAGACTTTTTTCATATCAGTAATCAATTTATAATTATTATCAGAATATCAATAATAAATTAAATGTAGTAATAGTAAAATTAGTAATAACATAATAGACAAGTAGGATCATATTAATTTCTATATGTCTGAACATATTGTCAAAAGACTTAGTCAAGGAGACACTGAAATCTAAATAGTACTTCGATTCTCCGATAAATCACTATAGGTTACGAAATTTTGTCGAATATACCGAATATAGTAACTGATTTAGAATCTATTTTTTGGGTAAGTCTTTTGATTTGGTCCGTAAAAATTCAAAATTGAAAAATTGGTATACTAACTCCGGTCCCCCTTAAATAAGAATCGATATGAGAAAATATTTTTCAAATATCTCTCAGTAAGTAAAAATAATAATTAATTTCAGATATTAAAATCATCATTGGGCTATATATCATTTTTATTGTCAAAAAATGGCTAATAATAATCGACAGTTACACAAATATATATATGTTTGTAGTTACATACAAGTAGACATAATTTCTATCTAGAAATTGTTACAGTAGTAAAAATAAAATTATGTTTTGTCTATTGATTATTGTTTATTATAAATTATAACATTAAACATTTTGTAATATGGCAAATATTTTTATTGCACAGAAATTGTTCAACAGACAATAGCTTCTTGTGCATCACGTTTAACGAGAAACGAGAAATCAATTGTACAAAAGTACAATACGAAATTTCCTCTTAACGTACGTTTTTTGGTTACATTATATTTAAGGTGATAGAGTTTTACTAATTTTTAGCGTTAATTACATTTTATCAAATTAACATGAATGGACATATGTCATTGTATTTATGTGAGTTCATTACTTACTTTAATTTTGAGAAAACAATTGATCGGCCCTCTTATCTTCAATGAATAAGAACATTAAAGAACACAATTATTATTTTATTGAAAAAATGTTACCAGATCTTTGAAAGCCTCATACCTTATAAAATTGCGTATTTTAGAGACTGAAATTTCGTCACTGTAAATAGTGGATAGAAACGCACGAACAATTGTAATGTACAAACTATAATCTACATATAGTCTAGACATAATATCATATCCACTCACGTTTATTGCACCAATTAATATGTCTTTGAAAGAGACATTTAAAGGATACGAGTATAATATGCAATTTAATTTTATCTCTGCTTTTTACCATAATTTTTGAGGCTGGTATAGAAAGTTGCATTAAAATTGCAATGGCATTATTTTCCGTTTCGCAAATAATGCAGCAATATGAAGCATAAAAAACTTTTCAAGCGAGTATCGACGAATTAATAATGCAATGCAAAATTTTTTACCTCTTATTTTATTAGATCAGATATAAACGAATCTATAACTTGGACGTTTATAAAATGTTTTTTACGATATGAGTTGCTATGACTAGGAAAAGCATTCTTAATATTTAATACCACGTTTGACAATGCTGTCGAGTTTTTGCATTTATATAGAGAGCATGCATGATGATCATTTCGCATCATACCGTGGAAAGAACAAGACGTTTTGCAGATTCAATTTCCAGCATGGATATTACAAATTCTTCAGGATACAGAGGTACTAACTTCATATTACATTTTTTCCGTATATTAACCATGCTCAATACATGTACATTTCTATAATTTTGCGTTATAAATCCCTTCTTGAGATATTTGCATTATTTTATTTATTGTTTACTTTTCTTATGTATGAATATTTAATAATTTAAATGTTATTGTTAAATATAAATATATTATATTTGCGACTAAATTATCGAAATTGCTCATATTGCTCATGTCATAAAAATTTATCAGATTTTATATGGGCAATTAATCTACATCGTTCAGCATTCGAAATGGTAGGCTTGTGGCCTAAATACAACAAATGTACTAAAAAAAATTTGTGGACAGAAATTAGAGTTGCCATAGTTATTATTTCATTAATATTTATTTCTAATATTCCAATGATATATTCAGTCATACAAGTTTGGGGTAATATGGTACTTGTAATAGACAATTTACGTGGAACATTACCTCAAATAATAGTATCAGTGAAATATGTTATCATTCGACGGAAACGAAAAGGTACGTACAGCATTATATAAAATAAAATATTTAGCATTACATTCCACTGCTTTATTAAATCATTTTATGACAAAATAATTTTAATTACAAATATGTTATGGAGTATAATAAGAAAACAGCATATATATGTATAATTTACGTATGTAGCAACATGGAAATAAATTATAAAATGTGCATTATTTTTTGTTGTTGCGACAGTTTACAAATGATAACATATATGTCTAAGTAATTTAGATTTTAATGTTTTTAATAATGCTTACATTTTATCTATAGCTATTTATATTTTCAAGTTCTCTTGTCAATTGTGAATATGATGGCAGAAGATTGGATGGCATTTAAGTTAGATAGAGAAAGAAATGTAATGATAAAACGAGCACAAACAGCGCGACTAATTATGACAATCGGATATATCATCGTGATAACATCATTTTTTACAGCAAATTTTCTTCCTTTATTTGATATTCACGTATTATACGTAAGGAATTACACGGATCGTCGCAGACTGTTACCATTGGAGACGTATCACTTCTACGATACATATAAGAGTCCGCAATTTGAGTTAACATTTTTTATTCAGATCTTGACGACATTGTTTGCAGCTATCATTTACATGTCTGTAGATATCTTTCTAGTTGTAGTCATTCTTCACATTTGTGGCCAGTTAGAAAACTTTAGATACCGATTAATTGATTTGGTCTCGTACAGAGATTTCAATAAAATTTTAAACGATATTGTAACGTTCCATTTGCGTCTTATCAGGTATGAATTTTTATTCTGACAATAGAATGTTAGACGATATTAATTTAGAAACACATTGTAAAATATTTCTTTATACACGTTTTGAACTTTGAATGTTAAAATTTTTTATTTATAGTTATATTTCTTATGACAAAAATATTAATGTTGTGTGTAACTGTGAATAATATATATTTTTTATTTATTTCCCAATGCAGTAATCATGTTATTGTATACTTTGTTATACTATATAATAATCCTTATCACATTTGCAGTTGTAAGGCTTGTTTGTCAAAAACATTTTTATTGCCATATAATTGAAACAATTATATTAATGTCATTATAATTTCGTTGGAAAGAACTAATTAAGAATTTAGTAAATGGTATCAAATGATCGATGATATATATTTTGTTCAAATATATATATATATATTTTAGAATACACAGACTTTTACATTTATATATTTATATATATATACACATATATGTTAGAAAATCAACTAAAAGTTCCAAACCTCTTAAATAGCTTGAAAATTTAGACATACTTACTATTGTCTTGATACTTACTATTGTCTTTTTTTTTCTAAAAAATAGATTGGAAATTTCTGCCACTTGTGCGTAAGATCTCACTTCATCCTGGCATCATTAAAAAATATATACGCTCCTGATCAGTTAGCATTAATATTTTAAATAAATACTGTACAATCAAAGATAATTATGTAGGGAAAGAGAAGGAGAGAAGAGGAGGTAGAAACACATACAGGCAAGCTTGAGCACATACATACGACTTACAAATCCGACCGATACATCTGAAGTAATACTTATGACAGCGGTATCGTAATCTTTAAATCTCATAACTCGGAAAGTGCTGACTAAAAGATGCTTTATTAGAGTAGTCTGAAAAACTATTGACATCAGCTATTAGATTTTAAAATAAAAAATACAGTATTTCATTTAAAAAATCAATTTGACCTTGACCTGACTTTGGTAGCGCCATCGGAAGTCAAACTGTGATAATATCGGTAAATAGATCATTTTAAAACCTTACAACTTTTGTATGAAACATTTTGCACAGAAATGCCTGCTTTTCAAGATTTTTAAAAGATCCGGAACTTTCTGTATACTCTGTATATATTTATATATATATATAATATTATATAGAATGATTTATATAGAGAATGAAATGAATATAGGTCGATTTAATTATTTGTTGTTATTATTTATTTTATCAATAATTTTGATAATTATTAGGCCTAATATTATTAGGATTTTAGTGGGGTGGGATGGATTAGGGATCTTATTGTTTAGTTATATATTATCATAATTATAGTTCTTATAATTCAAGAATAGTAACAGTTTTGTGTAATTCAATTGGTGATGTTGGTATATTAATAACAATAAGAATAATAATAATGATATTCAGGTGAGATTTAAGGGTATTTAAAGGTAGAGAGGGGTTATATTTATATTAATATTAGCTGCCATTACAAAGAGTGCTCAAATTCCGTTTTCTGTATGATTGCCCTTAGCAATAGCTGCCCCTACCCCTGTTTCTGCATTAGTACATTCTTCGACTTTAGTGACAGCGGGGGTGTATTTAATAATTCGATTTAATAAGTTTTTAGTAACTACTAATATAAGGATAGTTTTAGGATTTTTGTCTATTTTAATTATATTTATATCTGGAATTATAGCAAATTTTGAGAATGATTTAAAAAAATTATTGCTTTGTCTACATTAAGACAGTTGGGTATAATAATGATAATTTTAAGATTTGGGTATAGATTAGTAGCCTCTTATCATTTATTAATTCATGCAATTTTTAAATCTATGTTATTTATAGGAGCGGGCAGGGTTATTCATATAATAAAGAATACTCAAAATATTCGATTATTAGGAAATTTGAATGAGGGTTTACCTTACGTAATAATAAGATTAATGATTTCAAATTTTGCATTAGGCGGGGTTCCTTTTATATCGGGATTTTACAGAAAGGACTTAATTATAGAGATTTTTTATGTTCATAGTGGGACAAATATAATTATATTTATATTAGTATTTTTATCTTTATTATTAACCCTTTGAGGGGCACATTTTTCTAGAGCACCTACCCCAGATATGAT
>NW_017300343.1:3388931-3421201 GCF_001594075.2 Trachymyrmex cornetzi | reverse complement strand
GTTTTTATGTAAAATTACATGGTATTCTGATAGATAAAGTAGCTGTAATAACTTTTCTAATGGTGTCTAACTTTTCTAACGAGCTTCTATAGGGTATGTTCCGTTTCACATTCACTCGCTGTAAGCATCAGTTCATTCTTGTTGTCTATTAAATGTTAAACAAGGTTAAATTATGCTTACAAGTGCTGTAAACGCAAAACAGAGCGCATCCATAATTGCATTTTTTATTGCAAAGAAAGAAACTGTGGCGAATAAATATGATGCATTACTTTCTGATCAACCCTCGTAATATACACAGTAAAATTGTTATAATTTATAACGTACTTGTAATGTATACCAATAGTATTGTATAAATTTGTTTTATACTTTAGAGCAAATATAATTTTCAGATGTTAGTATATGTACCAAAATATTTTTTTACTTATATTGTTATAATACTGTTTATTATAAATTTGCTATTAAATTATTAAGCAAAACTATTTATTAAAAATTTACTATAGTTCATATTTATGCATAACCGTTTACCGAATGACTCTTTCTAAGTGAACATTAACCAGAATGCAAATTCATTCAAGTTATATCACATTTTTGTTTTTAATTTCTTTTATAAGGAATAAGAAGTAATTTAAATTTCAATTAACCATTACTATATAAATGCTAATATATCTGGAAATAGTCTTTATTGAAGTGGCATGGACATTAATATGTTTTCTCATATATATTCATTAAGTGCAATGCAGTACATCGTGCAATGTGCGATCTTGAATGGTATAAATTGGAATCAAGGAAGGCTAGAAGTCTTATTTTGTTAATGATGCGAGCTAAATATCCTTTTTCTATCACTGCAGGAAAGATTTTTCCGTTAACAATGGCTACTTTTTGCAGTGTAAGATTATTTCAATTTTACTTATATTAACTTTGTTCCTTTGTTATGTAATGGTATTCGATTTACGTTCACATTTAATTTCTCTCTCTCTCTCTCTCTCTCTCCGTTTCCACGCACGCGCGCACACACACACAATTATATATTTAATGACTCTTGATAAGTCAGTACGGATTACGAACTTTTTACGTATATACAGAATGTATGTTGTAATTAATTAAGAATTAATTTTTTGTAAGTCTTTTAGATTTGCTTATAAAAATACAAAACTATAAAGTTGACAGTCTAATCCCGATTTTCCCTACTTCTAAAAATCGATGTTAGCAACATACTTCTCAAATGTCAGTAAATAAATCAATTATTATTTTCAGATATTAAAAACATCGATGGGCTATATATCATTTTTATTAACAAAACATGGCTAAACATGATATATTAATATTCAATATTTATATAATCTTAAAAATATATAACGTTCATAATTATATGCTTACAAGTAAACATAATTTTTAGAAAGCATGGTATTGTTAGAGCTGTAGTAAAAATATAATTATATTTTGTCTATTGATTGTTATTTATTATAAATTATATCATTAAGCAATTTATAACCAATTATATCACATTAAGCAATTTATAACAAATATTTTTATTGGTGACAAATATTTTTATTGCACAAAAGTAGTTCGATGGAAAGATCAACTAAAGAAACGCGTATTTTTTTGCTTAAAGTTTAAAATGAAAAACTTTAGAATTTTTTATTCAAAATTGATATTTCTGCGAATTTAAAAGAAATTTTTCAAGCAATTGTAATTAATTAAAAATAAAATACATTTGATTTGATTCATATTTATCAGTCTTTGTCCGATTTTGGGATGTAGATTTCATATGATTTGAACATATGTGCATTCAGAACTGTATCGCGACAAAGTTGAAGAATTCTACGGACCATGACGTAGGATAATCAAAAATTACAATAGCAATATAGGATCAAAGAAAAACGAGAAATCTATAGTATATTATAATATACAATAAAATAGTATAACAAATATATAATACAAAATTTCTTCTTAACGTTCGTATTTGAATTACATTAGACTTATTGATAAATAACGTTTTACCAAATTTGACAATTGCATTTAATCAAATCAACAGCAAGATGAATGTACTTACGTTATTATAACCATGTGAGTTTTATCACGTACTTCAATTTTGAGAAAAAATGTTCTGCCTTATCTTCAATGAGTAGAATCATGTTACAAATTTGTCGTTTTATTTCGAGAATATTGCTAGTTTTGAAAGATATTACACGTTGTACAATTGCAGATTTAAGACCACAATTTTATCATTGGAAATACACGGACAATTTTCAAATATGAATTATAATCTACTTATAGTCTCAAAAAATATTGCATTCTATCACGTCTATTATAACGACAGCAAAAATGTCTTTAAAAGAGATATTTAAAAGATACGTGTTATACGTGTACTATACAATTTCACATCATCTTTTTTTTTAAATATAATTTTTGTTGGCTGGTATAAAAAGCCTTATTAAAAATGCAATAGCGTTAATCCTCGTTTCGCAATAAACGCGAACATAATATAGCAATATGAAATAGAAAAAAAGTTTTCGAACGAATATCGACGAACTTATAGTGCGATGCATCATTTTTTATCTCTTATTTTATTAAACCAGACATGAACGATTTTATAACTCGAACGTTTATAAAATTCTTTCTTATGATATCAGTAGATGTAATTGGTAATAGCATTCTTAATATTTAATGCCGCGTTTGACAGTGCTGTCGAGTTCTTGCATCTGTATAGAGAGCATGCGTGAGAATCATTTAACATTATACCGTGGAAAGAACAAGACGTTCTGCAGATTCAATTTTCAACATGGATATTATAAATTCTTCAGGATACAGAGGTACTAACTTTATTTTATCTTTTCATTAATCGTGCTCAATATATTTACTAAATTTGTATAATTTTGGATTATAAATTTATTCTTGAGATACTGCATTATTGTATATATTGTTCACTTTTGTTAAGTACAAATATTTAATAGTTTAATCGTTAAATATTATATATAAATATTATATTTGCAACTGTATTATTCAAATCTCTCATATCACATGCAAATTTATTAGATTTCATGTGGGCAATTAGACTACATCGTTTAGCATTCGAAATGGTAGGCTTGTGGCCTAAATCCAACAAATGTACTAAGAAAAGTTTGTGGCCAGAAATTTGGGTTGGCATCGTTTTTATTTTATTGATATTTGTTTTGAATATTCCAATGATATGTGCGGTTATAGAAGTTTGGGGTAATATGGAACTTGTGATAGATAATTTACATACAACGATACCACAGCTGATGATGTTAATAAAATACGTTATCATTCGACGGAAACAAACAGGTATGTTCAGAATTATAAAACGTTTAGCATTATATTCCATAGATTTGTTAAATCATGTTATGATGAATAATTATAATTACGAACGTACTGTAAATTACGACATTAGAAACCAGAAATCGTATTTATGATTTAGTCCTATATAGCAATCTATATGGAAATAAAATATAAAACGTGTATGATTCTCTCTTTACGATAATTTATAAATAACAGTATATATTTAAATAATTCAATATTTTAACGCCTTTAACAGTACTTAAATTTTATATGTATACGAGATCATTCCCAGAAATGTCTAATTAACCTCTACGTATGTCTTTGTTCTTGAGCATTTCTTCTTTCCCCCCCTCTCTCTCTCCTTTTCAAACAGATTTTTCAACTTAGAAAATATCCAGAAGTCATACGGGGCTATATCTGGACTATACGGATGTTGTCAAAGTTGGACAATCCCGTGTTTAGTCCAAAAATCCTGAATCAGGCGAGACGAAAGAGCAAGTATGTTATCGTGAAAATGCGACACTCGGAGTCTTCGATGCTCACATAACTGCGTAACGTTGCCAATTAAGGCCCAGTTTCACAACTCATGGTTAACTCTTAACCGCGGTTCAACTTGTTTCTCATCTTTTTCCAATTCTAAAATTGGAAAGAGACAATGAATAAGTTGAACGACGGTTATGAGTTAACCGTCAGTTCTGGAACTGGGCCTAAAGCTGTTGGGTTCACGAATGGTGGGTGTACTCCTCGAGGTACCCCCTAAATAATGAATCTGTTTTCTAAAATAGAGAGAGAGAATGCTCAGGGACGAATATACACACAGGTTGAATACTTTTAGGACAGACCTCGTATAATATATTTATATTTTTAAGTTCTTTTGTCAATTGTAAATATGATGGCGGAAGATTGGATGGCATTCAAGTTGGATGGAGAAAGAGATGTGATGATAAAACGAGCACAAACAGCGCGATTAATTATGATGATTGGATATATTTTCCTGGTAATATCGTTTCTCACAGTAATCATTCTACCTTGTTATGGCATTCAAGTAATGTATGCAGCGAATATCACGGGTGTACACAAACCGTTACCCCTTAAAACGTACCATTTCTACAATACAAATAAAAGTCCGCAATTTGAATTGACATTTTTCATTCATATCTTGACGACCTTATTAGCAGGTACCATTTATATATGTGTAGATTTTTTTCTAATATTAACGGTTCTTCACATTTGTGCACAGTTAGAAAATCTTAGATGTCGATTAATTAATTTGATTTCATGCAAAAATTTCAATAAAGTTTTAAATAACATTGTGGAGATCCATTTACGTCTTATCAGGTATAAATTTTTATTATCATCATAGATAACATTTAACAAAATTGATTGAAAATTAATGTGATAATCATCTTAAATAGTCTTATTTTTGCAGATTTGCCGATAATATCGAAAATACATACTCTTTAATGATGTTGATATCAGTGTTAAATTTTTGTATTTCATTTTGCCTAAGTGCGTTTTTATTTACTATTGTAAGTTTTAGTAAAACAAACATAAAAAAATATATTAATTCATGCGTTACATTTCCTTATCTTTTTACAATTTATAAAATTTTAGATACTTACTGACAGAAAAATAGATGAAGCTGTTATCGCGCAAGGATATTTCTCGATATTGATTCTTATTTTGTTATTGACGAATACTTTTTTATATTGTGAAGCGGGAGAGTTTGTAACGGATCAAGTAAGTCATATTAAATTTGGACAAAAGATAGGAATAATATTAAATGATAATAGACTGAGAAATGCATTAAGTCTGCATGTTCAGTCAAGGCGAGTATTGATATTTAATTACATATTATGTGAATTTGAATTTACAGTTTATAATAAAAAATTAAATTATTTAACAGCACATTAAAGATTATTAACATCAATAATATTGAATTGCTTATCAATTTATAATTGATATTATTACGCACTCCAGTTTAAGACTGTGTTTCAAGACTTTCAAATAATTTGTGCATTGTTCTTTTAAACTAGAAACTTAAAAAATGTATACAATATATTATTAGGTATCAAGATTCATCTTGACCGAATATGGAACGCTTTACTCATTTACGTTGAAAAAATAAGAAATTAAATAGGCTCAATTAATTATTGCTACAATAATATTTTTGGAAATTAGGAACTCGGACCGAAAATTTCGAGCTGGATAATAGTCCGAGACTAAATCCATCTTCTTGTTTCTTCTTTTACCGGTTATCAGAATGGTTTAGATTTCGGTCCTTTTCTATTCTTTTCAGCTTCGGTTATTGGTAATTACATACCTGTAACGGTCACCGTTATCACAAAGAGAATTGGAACTGACACTAAATCGACACTAAAATCGAAAAGTGAATAGCTTCAGACTATAATCATAATCAGGCCGAAAATTTAATCCGGAAAGTAACTTCGATCCGAGTCCCTGTCAGAAATACTTCCCATTAAAATGGCATGAACATTAACATGTTTTCTTATATGTACGTATAATATTGAAATGCAATGCAGTATATCGTGTGATATGTGATCTTAAATGGTACAAGTTGGAATCAAGAAAAGCGAGAAGTTTTATTTTGTTAATAATGCGAGCCAAACATCCTTTTCGTTTCACCGCGGGAAAGATTTTTCCATTAACAATGGCTACTTTTTGCAGCGTAAGATTATTTAAAATGCTCTTGTTATAATTTTGCTTCTTTATTATTTAATAAAATCTGTTTTACTTTTATATGCAACTTCTCTCTCCGTCCTCCCATTTCTCTTCACATGCACGCACACACACATCCACGAGCGCATGTGTCAGGGTATCCTGAATATTTGTTGCATGTAGTAAATAACTCCTCACACGCTTAAAAAACACGCGTGCCTTTAACAGTAAACCGAGTGAATACAAGCTTATATGACAATCATTAGCAATTAACTTTTTGTTATCTATTGCGAAAATTGCAAGAGATGATTGCTTTTGTCTACAAATCGATTGCCTACTATCTTTTGCCTACATCACTTTTGCCTACAGTTCGATTGCTTACATGTATTATTACCTACAGCTCGATTGCCTACATGCGCTTTTGCGTACAAATAAAAATTTTAGAAACGGAGTTACTTTTGCCTACATGTACTATTGCCTACAGCTCAACTGCCTACATGTATTATTGCCTACAGCTTACAACCTTCCACGCGAAATGAGGGCCACCTCACACCAACAAATAGTTTGGTTAGGGTTGGATTTTTTTGGAAAAATATTCCAAGCGGACACTGTCTACGCTGATATCCCACTGTTCACATGACTTTAAGAAATCTGTCATGTTATTTTCAAATTATTTTCTTATTTAACTTTAATTTTATATTTGTGCGCAAAAGTGCTTGTAGGCAATCGAACTGTAGGCAATAATACATGTAGGCAATCAAACTGTAGGCAATAATACATGTAGGCAATAGTACATGTAGACAAAAGTAACTCCTTTTCTAAAATTTTTATTTGTGGGCAAAAGCGCATGTAGCCAATCGAGCTGTAGGCAATCGAGCTATAGGCAATCGAGTTGTAGGCAATAGTACAAGTAAGCAAAAGTAGCTCCATTTCTAAAATTTTTATTGGTGTTCAAAAGCACATGTAGGCAATCGAACTGTAGGCAAAAGATAGGGGCGAGTGGTGTCGGTTGTAACAAAAAAAAAATATTTTTGCAGCTAACCAATTTATTATAAATAAGAAAAAATTGAAATTTTTTATGAAACCAAATATATCCTTTGGCATTAATTTCAACTTAACCGTGCATGCAGTTCAACCTTTCGTCAGTAGATACAGCTATTATTATTTAATTTTACAATTGACCCTCTGTTTCAACCGACACCACTCTCCCCTACTGTAGGCAAACGGGATCCCCCCCACAATCGAATACCCTGTATGCGTGCATCTGTGATTTTTTAAATAAAAATTTCATTTAATAATTGTATCAGTTTAATAAAATTAGCAAATATAAATGTTTATTTTAGTGAACATATTACATCATTAATTTTGATACATATATAATAAAATTTAAAGTACTGCCTGATGTTGTACCTGTTTTAGACTTTAAAGAGTTTAAAGAATAAAAATTAAGATCACAAGACTGATGACCTTGACATATGTTGCCGAGGTCATGACCTTGAAAATGTTTGAATCGTTTTAAACCATATTAAAAGGTCATTCACAAACTGAGTTTTGAGAAGCACTTATACTAATTTTAATATAATTAATAATTAGACGGATAATAAAACATTGTTAATATGTATGCCAAAATTTTTAATTAATATGTTAATCATTTAATGGATACATGGATAATATGACTTATAACTTCAAAAAAGAAATTCATTCATTGTAACTATATATTACTTTTTAAGCGCAAAACGGGGTCCATCTCATATCTTTCCCTTTTAAGGCGAAACGCGAGGTCTATAATTGTATTGATCCACATGAGTTTTTGATCTTCGCGCGAAATAAGGTCTACAAACGTACTATTTTATATCAGTTTTGCGTGGAAATAACATGCATGATCGGGGAAAATGTGGAACCTATACCTGTCCTACAATATTCCTAATCCAATCCAATCCAATCTAATTTCTAAATCACAAAAATTTCGTTTCATTGCCAGTCAGCATTATAACCTTGACAACATATATTAATGTCAAGGTCATTTGTAGGTGCTTCTTGTTCCTACAGTTTTACTGCTTATACTTTTCGTTTTTACAGTTTTACTGATTACACTTGTAATAATAACATATGTAATATTTATGTATTTAACTTAGAAAAATATATGCACAAATTAGAAAATAACACTATTTTACAAAAAATTTTTTTTTTCAATTACTTTGAACCGGACTACATGTCTCTTATAGATTTTTAATGCTGAAAACGATGCTGCAAATGAAAATATTCTAGCACATCAGATTTCCAAGATAATTGAGGTTTAATACTTAAAAAATGGCTTTTTTTGTGATATTTGACATTTTTTAATAAAGAAGGTTAATGTTATCTTGAAATTTCGATCAGGAGTCATGAATGTATTGTTCATCCCCTATAAAATGCATTTTTTTTTATTTCAGTACCTTACTTTTTAGCCATGTTATGAACGATTAAAGATAAGAGCTATTTCGAATATGAAGACCGCGGCAGCATCATATGCGCATGCGGTAACGCTAAAATCATTTTAAAACAACAACAACGCGCATACACACACATAGAGAGAGAGAGAGAGAGAGAGTGGGGGAGGGAAGAGAGAAAGAGGGGAGAAAGAGGAGAGAAAGAGGGGAGAGAGAGAGAGAGTTGTTTTATGAAAGATATGTAGTTGCATATTACTAATTGCATTTTTTTTTTAAGCAACGATGTATTTTTATTACGCCAGTGGATTAGTCTCATAGTTCTGTGCATAAAAGTATTAAGGTATAGTTATCAAAATGTGACCCTAAGAAATTAATCCGCATCACATATGACGCTGCTGGAGTCACCATATTCAAAATAGCTTCTATCTTTAATCGTTCATAACATGGCTAAAAAGTAAGATATTGAAATAAAAAAAATGTATTTTATAGGGGATGCACAATACATTCATGACTCCTGAAATTTCAAGATAACGTTGACTTTCTTTATTAAAAAAATGTAGCAAAAATATAGCAAAAAAAGCTATTTTTTCAGTATTAAACCTCAATTATCTTGGAAATCCGACGTGCTAGAATTTTTTCGTTTGCGGCATTATTTTGAGCATCCAAAAATCTATAAAAGACACGTAGTCCGGTCCAAAGTAATATTTTGCTGTAAACTAATGTAATCATTATCAGTCAATATTCTGACTTTTATGATATATGTAGGCAAAAAAGATCATTTCAAGATATTTTTTAGTTAATATTTGTTTATTGTTTTATTATTTGTCTAAAGAAAAATAACTTTTTAGATACTAAAGACATCATGTGGTTACGTATCATTTTTACTGACAAAACGTGGTTGAAGATTATAATGATATATTAATATTCGTGATTAATAAAAAAAATATGTTTGTAGACAAATAGTTACTAGTATTAGACAATAGTATTGTATTGTTATTACAGCAAAAATAAAATTCGTATTCATATATCTCATTGCTCATTGTTTATTGCTAATTATAAAAAACACCCTTTAATATAATGATATTGTCAATTTTTTTGTAGAAATAGTTCACAGGAATAACCAGGGAATGGAAGTAACTATTTACGTACGCCATTACTGTTACAAGCTTAATATAAGTTACTTTTTTTTGTATCAGACTACTAACAGCGCTTTTTTTAATTGTAACGGTAGTTACATTTTTTTGGTAATGAATTTTATACTTACTCTTGTCATTAATTTTTATATTTCAAACCTATTTATGACATAGTTTTTGCATATTTAATCTGCAGTCTTTGATCGTTATTCATAATTTGTTGTTATTTTTAAATAGTAGCTTTCCATTCCATAGAAATAATTTGATTAAAATTAGACTGTTATTAAGTCACTTATATTTATATCACAAAAATAAAGGCGACTATATTTAACAATAAAATTTTTTTAATAAAGCTTATAAACAAAAAACCGTCTTTCATATATGCTGAAAATGCTGTTTGCTTACAGTCCAAATTACATATATAAAACGATACGTCAATAATGTCCAAACCCTTAGAAAGGCTAAATGTGTATAATCTGAATAAAAATCAAAATTAAAAATAGAGAGTATATATAAATAATAAGTTAAAAATAAGTTGGCTACTATTTCCTAACCTCGATCTCTCCTACATAAGAATCGATATTGGCAATGTATTTCTCAAATGTCATTAAATAAAAATAATTATTATTTTCAGATATTTAAATTATTGATAGACTATATATCATTTTTATTGACAAAACATGGCTAAAGATAATCTTTTAATATTCAATAGTTATACACAAACATATAAGTAGATATGTTCGTATATGCTTAGAAGTTATATGCTTAGAAGTGAATACAGTTTCCTATCTAGAAGGAACTTTATATTGTTAGTAAAAACAAAATTATGTTTTGTGTATTGTGTGTGATTGTTGTTTATTATAAATTATATCATTTTTTTTTGTAATATAACAAATATTTACATTATACAGAAATAGTTCAATGGAATTTAGGTCTTTATGTATTACGGTTAAGGAGAAATGAGAAGCCTGTAGTATAAAAATACGATAGAAAAATTCCTCTTAATGTTCGTTTTTAAATTACATTGTCTTTAATAATAAAGTTTTACAAATTTTTGGCGTAAATTGCGTTTTACAAATTCAATATGGCAAGATGAATGTACTTATGTTATTATATCTATATGTATTTTATCACTTTAATTTTTTGAGAAAAGAATTGGTCGGCTCCCTTACCTTCCTTACCATTGAACAGAAATATTGGACAATACATTTGTTATTTTATAGAAAGAATATTGTCAGATCTTTGAAAACTATCATACCTTATAAAATTGCAACTTTAGACACTGAAATTTCATCATTGGAAATGCATGAACCATTATAAAATACAAATTATAATCCACTTATAGTCTAGAATAATATTACTTCCACTCACATTTATCGCAACGATTAATGTCTTTGAAAGAGACATTTAAAAGATACGTATAACATTCAATTTTATTTTATCTCTTTTCTACTATAACTTTTGTGGCTATATAGTAAGTTACATTAAAGATGCAGTGGCGTTATCTTCCATTTCGCGATAAATATGTACATAATGGAGCAATATGAAGAATACGAAAAACTTTTCAAGCGAGTTTAGCATGCCTATAATGCAATACAATATTTTTATCTCTCATTTTATTAGACTAGATGTAAACAATTTTTATCAAGTGACTTGAACGTTAATAAAGTCTTTCTTACGATATCAAAAGCTATAATTGGGGATAGCATTCTTAATATTTAATGACGCGTTTTGCTATCGAGTTTCTGCATTTGTGGAGAGCATGCATTTATGATGATCATTTTACATCGTACCATCGAAAGAACAAGACATTCTTTACATTCTAATTTCCCTCATGGACATTACAAAACGTTCAGGATACAGAGGTACTAATTTCATATTATATATTTTCCGTTTATTATCCGTGTTTAATACAGCTTAACTCCGGTATATATCCGTCGCACATTGTTAAATCTATTGTCAAATTTAACTTAATGTGAGTTGCCACTGCTCCTACTAAATATATCGTTATTTTTTTCTAAAATAATTAAATTTGACACTGTATAGTGTCAAATATAACCATTGCTTTAATATAAAATAACGATATGATTGAGTGGGAGCAGTGGCAACTCACATTAAGTTAAATTTGACACTACAGATTTAATAGTGCACCTATCAAATTTTATAATTTATCGAATATTATTTACTAAAACAAATAAACTTTTCAATAAAAACATTATGCTTTCTACTACTATGAAAAAATTAGAAATCCAAAATATTTATTTTGCATACTAAAAAAAATTGTTTGAATCCTTGCATATTTACCGTATATCCTATAGGGTTAAGTGTAATTACTTTTTTGAGTAATTTGCACGCAATCAGAGTAGTTTCGTGCAAATTACTCCGACTACTTCTGTTTTTCCTGACTTCTGCAGCGTAAATATTGTTACTCTATTTAGTAAATAAATTTATATAATTTTGTATTGTAAATCCATTTTTGAGATATGGCATTATCATTAATTTTGATATAATTGTTTATTTTATACATTGATTTGTAATTATTTTATCCAAATCATTTATATTGTATAAAAATTTATCAGATTTTATGTGGGCAGTAAATCTACATCGTGTAGGTTTCAAAATGGTGGGTTTGTGGCCTAAACTCAACAAATGTACTAAGAAAAGTTTGTGGCCAGAAATTTGGTTCGGCATCGTTCTTATTTTATTGATATTTGTTTGTAATATTCCAATGATATGTGCAGTTATACAAGTTTGGGGCAATATGCTATTTGTAATAAACAATTTACAGACAGCATTACCCCAGCTGATGGTATCATTGAAATACATTATCATACGACGGAAACAAACAGGTATGTTCAGAATTATATGAAGTAAAATATTTAGCATTATATTTCATTGATTGTTAAACCATGTTGTGAGGAATAATTATAATTGCAAATATATTGTGGATATAGTATCAGTGGATATAATATATCAGTAACCGGAAATTATATACTATTAGTATATAATTTATTCCTATATAGTAACGTATATAAAAATAAAATATAAAGTGTGTATTATTATCTGTTTATGATAGTTCATAAATAATAACATATAAGTATCTAAATAATTCAATATTTTAGCGTCTTTAACAATACTTACATTTTATGTATATATATATATATTTACATTTTTAAGTACTCTTGTCAATTGTAAATATGATGGCGGAAGATTGGATGGCATTCAAGATGGATGAAGAAAGAGATGTGATGATAAAACGAGCACAAACAGGACGATTAATTATGATGATTGGATATGCTCTCGTGGTAATAGGGTTTCTCACATTAATTATTCTTCCTTGTTTTGGCATTCAAGTAACACACGTAACAAATTCTACGGGTCGGTATAAAGCATTACCGTTGGAAACGTATCACTTCTACAATACAGATAAGAGTCCGCAATTTGAGTTGACATATTTTATTCAGACTGTGACAACGTTGTTAGCAGCTATTACTTATATGTCTATAGATATTTTTCTAGTACTAACAGTTCTTCATATTTGTGGCCAGTTAGAAAACTTTAGATATCGATTAATTAATTTGATTTCATGCAAAAACTTCAATAAAGTTTTAAACAACATTGTGACGACCCATTTACGTCTTATCAGGTATGAATTTTTATTGTGACGATAGAGGGCGTTCAACAAAATTGATTTAGATGCATTATTGAAAATATTTTCTTCCACACACATTTTAAACTTTAAATGTTACATTTTTTTATTCATATTTATATGTTTATAGCAAAGATATTAATTTTTTATTTACTTTCCAATTCTGTTATCGTATCCATTGTACACTTTATTATGTTTTATTTCCTAGCACATGTAGTTGTAAAACTCGTTTGTTAAAAATATTTTATTAGCTCATAATGTAATAAGTATATTAATATCTATGCTTGTTTATTACAAAATGAAATCACACGATGCTCGATTTCTTGAATGATAGCATGCATATAAGGTCTGTTTCTGTGGCTGAACCAATGTACTCTTTTGGAAGAAAGAGACTTCTAGTGCAGTCTATGCAGGAACAGAAAACAGACCAATAGTCATGCCTACTCTGATGTATGCTAGAATTCGTTCATGTATTAAGCGCTGCATATAGGTATGTACATGATTTTTGTATTTGTTATTGATTACTTCATAGCTTATTTCCTTACATGCACCAATCAAAAGAAGTGATTACTAATTTCATAGTTATTTGTCAAACGTCAGACTGTATGCATCAAAGCAAGCATAGTAGCATGCATGTGTGCATGCATGCGTGAATACTTATCATTCAAGAAATCGAGCATTGTATAATTCCATCTTTAGTCAGAAATTTAATAAATGATACTAAATAGACGATGATATGTACATATTTTTCCTGGATATATATTTTTTCAAGAAATGAAAGTCACTACTTTTTAAAAATAACTGCGTTTGCTTTTTATCAAGTGAAAAAAGTAATTCTTCTCTCATCATTACCGAGTGAAAAAAGTAATTCGTTATCGTTACTTAAAAAATTATAAATATTAATTTGTTACTTTTCCGTGTGAAAGCACAACTAAGAAAGGAAGATGTTTTTTTGGTTCAAACTTTATTCATAATAATATTTCAGAGAGTGAATTTATACATATACACATCTAGTTCTATAAACTACGCGCCGATTAAATTTTCGGTCTTGAAATATAATTCGAATAAGGATATTTTTTGCAACAAATTTTATAGAATATGTCATTATATTCGTCAAACTTAAAGATTAGTATTCATAAAGTTTGTTCTTATATTAATACACCAAAAAAAAAATTTTAATATTAGCAGAAACAGCTAAATCTTAGAGGATTTTATTCTTATATACGGCCTCAAGAGGAATCTTCTGAAATCAAGAGGAAAATATGCTAAGCACAATATTCTTACAGTTAAAGTACCTACTTTCGTTTTGCATCTGCAGTAAAAACCTTGCTGTTCCTAATATAATTTACTCGTAAGAGGGCACTCCGCTTTCAATAAATATATTCCTTTTCATATAAGAGGAAAACTGTTACAATAATCTCCAATACATTTTTAATGAATAGTCCAGTGAATTGGAAGAGGAATACTCTTTCTGTAAAAGTTTCTGCTTAGAATATGAGGTTACCGGAAATTTTACTTTACAATTAGATTATCTTTTTTTGAGTGTACAGTATCGTTTACCTACATCACTTTTGTCGACAGTTCTTTTGCACACAAAAATTATTGCCTACAGCTCGATTGCCTACAAATACTTTTGCGCACAAATAAATATTTTAGAAATGGAGTTACTTTGGCCTATATACATATATTATTGCCTACAAGTATTATTGCCTATAGCTTTATTGCCTACATAGACTTTTGCGCACAAATAAAACTTTTAGAAGCAGAGTTACTTTTGCTTACACGTATTATTGCCTACAGCTCGATTGCCTACAAGCACATTCTTGCGCACAAATATAAAATTAAAGTAAATTAAGTAAGAAAATAATTTATATTTTTAGGAAATCTGTCATGTGAACAGTGGGGTGTCAGCGTAGACAGTGTCTGCTTGAAATATTTTTCCAAAAAAATCTAACCCTAACTAACTCATTTTTTGGTGTAAGGTAATCCTCATTTCACGTGGAAGACTGTGAACTGTAGGCAATAATGTATATAAGCAATCGACCTGTAGGCAATAATACAAGTAGTCAAAAGTAACTCTGTTTCTAAAATTTTTATTTGTGCGCAAAAGTGCATGTAGGCAATCGAGCTGTAGGCAATAATTTTTTTGTGCAAATGAACTGTCGGCAAAAGTGATGTAAGCAAACGATACTGTAGGCAATCGATTTGTAACCAAAAGCAACCATTTCAAAAGTAACTTGTAACGGTGACGGCGTCACAAATAATACATTACTTGCATTCCCTGTATAATTTTGTTCATATAGCATTTTATCGATTCAATGTGGGAACCCTTTTAAATATTTTTATTTTTACAGATTTGCTGAAAATATCGAAAATACATACTCTTTAATGGTATTAGTATTGATCCTACATTTTTGTATTGTATTTTGCCTAGGTGGATTTTCATTTACTATTGTAAGTTTTAGCGTAAGAAAATACATATATTAATGCATGCATATACTTCTTTACCTTCTTATAATTTATATATTTCAGATACTTACTGACAGAAAAATAGATAAGTCTGTTATCGCACAAGGATTTTACTCGATATTGCTTCTTATTTTCTTATTGATGAATACTTTTCTCTATTGTACAGCGGGAGAACTAGTAATGGATCAAGTAAGTCCTACCCTACAGTGAGTAAGTTATAATATATAGACATATTATGTAAATTTATTATGTTTTATATCTGGAGCAAATATTTTATTAGTTATATTTTATATATTATATCTAAAAAAAGTTTCTCTTGTTATGTTATTATAATACTATTTGTTATCAAAATTGTTACCATATTACTAGAAAAAATTAGTAAAAATTTATATTGTTACACATTTCTACATTTAAACGACCGTTTCTGAATGAAAATTAAACAAGAATACAAATTCAATTAAATTGTATGACATTTCTGTTTCTAATTTTTATTTTGACATAGAAACAATATTAAATGAAAATAGACCGAGAAATATTTGACACAAATGTGTTACGTCTGTTAGGAATGCTTATTCAGTCAAGACTTGATATCAATTGATATAGTGAGAATTTTAATTTATAATTTCCAATTAAAAAATTAAATCATTTACAGTACTTTAAAGGTTATTACATTAATAGTATTAAATTGCTTATAATTAATATTATTACGTACTCTAGCTAGTTTAAAATTGTTTTAAAACTTCCAAATAATCAGCGCGCAATTTGTTTGAACTGGAAATCGATAAATTTATATCAATATTATCAATTATCAAGACTCACCTTGATCGAATATGGATTGCTTCACTTATTCGTATTGAAAAAATAAGAAATTAAGTTTTAATTAACTAATGTTTCTAAAAATACTCATTGAAATGGCATGGACAATAATATTTTCTTGTATGTATTTATTAAGTCCAATGCAGTATATCGTATAATATGCGATCTTGAATGGTACAAGTTGGAATCAAGGAAGGCGAGAAGTCTTATTTTGTTAATAATGCGAGCCAAACATCCTTTTCGTTTCACTGCAGGAAAGATTTTTCCATTAACGATGGTTACTTTTTGCAGCGTAAGATTATTCAGAATTCTCTCGTTATAATTTTATTCTTTTAATATTTAATGGAATTTGGTTTACTTTTGTATGTAACTTCTCTCTCTCCCACACACGCATGTCCACACAACTGTCTATGATTCCTATTATAATAATTTGTTAATAAACAACGAGCAATTTTTTGAATGATATTCAAGGTCACGACCTTCACAACAAATGAATGTCATTGGAAATTGTTCCTCTTTTCTACAGTTTTACCTAACTTTTTAACAAATAGTAAGCGATGGCTAAAACTTTTTGAATGTTGCTCAAGATCATGACCTTAAATATCATATGTCAAAGTCAAGATCACTGAAAGGTGTTTCCCTTTTCAGTTTTACTAATTATATTATAAATAAATCAGATTGCATGTAATAATGATATATGCTACATTTATTTATGTATTAAACTTTGAAAAATATTTATATGTACAAATTATAAAATAATCATTAATATTCTGATTTTTATAACAAATATAGACAAAAAATCAATTCAAGATATTTTTTAGTTAATATCTGGTAACTGTTTCATTATTTGTCTAAATAAAAATAACTTTTTAGATACTAAAGACATCATGTGGTTACATATCATTTTTACTGGCAAAACGTGGTTGAACATTATAATGATAGATATATTAATATTTCCTATTTATGGTAGAAGTAAATGTGTGTTTGCAGTTAAATAATTATGAGTAATAGACAAAAAAATATATTTAATATATAATTGTTATTACGATAAAAATTAAGTTCCAGTTTGTGTATTGTTTATTGTTAATTATATTATCAAATTCTTTAATATAATAATGTTATCAATTTTCGTTGAAGATTATATTTTGTATATGATTTTGAATAAAATTGTATATGATATAATAATATTTGATATTTTTCTACGTTTTATTAAAACAGTATGTGGTAGGATGAATGCACTTATGATGATATAATTAAGTACTTTATCTTTGCCGTACAGAAATATTGCAGAATATATTGGCTGTTTTATTGTAAAAATGTCAACTTTTTTAAAGCTTATTAGGTTTAGTTTTATACTCTTCAGGATGTTAAAACTTTTCTAAAGCCGGTTTATAACTGATTCTTATATTTAAAACAGAGACGTATATTAAAAAGTCGCAGTCTCTTATATTGTTTAGGACATTATTTTATCAAAGGAAATGTATGGACAATAAAAAGTTATAAAATATTATATTTGATACGTATTATGTAATGTCGTATTATTTGTTTCTTTAACTACAATGTTTTTCAGGTATAGTACACGTATATAATCTCATTAAAATTGTATTCTTTTTCATTTAGAAATAAATTTACACATAATATAAATTAAAATATGGAATAAATATAAAGTGAATATGAAAAAAATTTTCATACGAATTCAACAAACTGGGGGATCCCGTTTGCCTACAAATCGATTGCCTACAGTATCATTTGCCTATATTACTTTTGCCGACAGTTCGTTTGCACACAAAAATTATTGCCTACAGCTCGATTGCCTACACTTTTGCGCACAAATAAAAATTTTAGAAACGGAGTAACTTTTGCCTACATGTATTATTGCCTACATGTATTATTGCCTACAAGTATTATTGCCTACAACTCGATTTCCTACATGCATTTTTGCACACAAATAAAAATTTTAGAAACGGAGTTACTTGTGCCTACATGTATTATTGTCTACATATATTATTGCCTACAAGTCGATTGCCTACATACGTTATTGCCTACAGCTTACAACCTTCCACGCGAAATGAGAGCTACCTTACACCAAAAAATGGGTTAGGTGGAGTTAGATATTTTTGGAAAAATATTCCAAGCGGACACTGTCTACGCTGACACCCCACTGTTTACATGACACATTTCCTATAAAAATATAAATTATTTTCTTACTTAAATTTAATTTTATATTTGTGCGCAAAAGTGCTTGTAGGCAATCGAGCTGTAGGCAATAATACATGTAGGCAATCGAGCTGCAGACAATAATACATGTAGGCAAAAGTAACTCTGCTTCTAAAAGTTTTATTTATGCGCAAAAGTGCATGTAAGGAATAGAGCTGTAGGCAATAATACATGTAGGCAATAATACATGTAGGCAAAAATAACTCCGTTTCTAAAATTTTTATTTGTGTGTAGAAATACATGTAGGCAATCGAATTGTAGGCAATAATATCTGTATGCAATAATACATGTAGACAATAGTTACATGTAAGCAAAAGTTACTCCGTTTCTAAAATTTTTTTTGTGCGCATAAGTGCATGTAGGCAATCGAGCTGTAGGCAATAATTTTTGTGTGCAAACGAACTGTCGGCAAAAGTGATGCAGGCAAACGGTACTGTAAGCGCAACAAACTTATACCGTGTAATATGCGAAGCAATATTTTCCTTCTTATGTCAAAACTTTTTCTGTCTCTTGTCAGACGTAAACAATTTTTATGTCCTGCTGTACGCTTATAAAGTTTTTTGCCTCACCAACAACTGTAATCAATTGGAGATAGCATTTTTAATATTTAATACAGCGTTTAACGAGGGTGCCGTTGTCTTGCTCTTATATAGAAAGCATGCGCAATAATCGTTTTACATTGCATGGTGGAAAGACCAGGACGATCTTCTTCAAGTTAGTCTTCAACATGAACATTACGAGCTCTTCAGGTTATAGAGGTATGATTCCGTATTATATGTAGATATATATTTCGTTTTTTTTTTTGTGACACGTGTTCTATACGTTCTATATACTTAATTATAATTTTATATTATAAATCCTTATCATTGCATTATTGTTTTCTCTCTTATGTTATAATTAGTCTTTTAATAACTTATGTATTAATTTACAATTATTTTATCAATATCTTTTATTTTGTATAAAAAATTAGATTTCGTATGGGCAGTTGAATTACATCGTTTAGGCTTGAAATTGATCGGTTTGTGGCCTTCAACCGATGAAATTTCTAAGAAAAAATTGGGATCTAATATTCGCGTGGGTTTCATTTTCATTACTGTAATATTCGTTTCTGGTGTGCCGCTTGTATGGGCGCTTATACGAGTTTGGGGCGACATGGTACTTATGATAGATAATTTACGAATTACATTACCTCTTATAGTGGTTTTGTTTAAATTTATTATTATGCGATGGAAACGAAAAGGTACGTGTCATAATATAATTTGATATAAACTATTTAACTGAATCTTATCTATTTCATTTTTATATTAAATTATTATTATAATTTATATAAAACATAACAGATTATAACGTTAAAGAAATAAGATATTACATGTGATTATTTCTTCTCCTGTCGTTCTTCCTTTCTTTTTTCTTTCTTTTCCTATCCGAAATAAAATATTAAATGTTCTTGATACTTTTTTATTTCAGAAGATTAGCTGTATTTATTTGTTAACTTCCCAAGTTTTGAACCAAATGTGTTTGGTTCAATAATTTGATAGTTAAAAAACAGTTATAATTAATTATAAATAATTCGATATTCCTCCATATTATTAATGTTGTATTTTTTTATATATTTCCAAGTTCTTTTATCCATTGTCAATATGATGACGGAAGATTGGATATCACTAAAATTAAACACAGAAAGAGATGTGATGATAAAACGAGCGCGATCGGCTCGATTACTCATAATTTTTGGATTTGTTTTAATGACATTTGCATTTATCATGTTAATTATTTTTCCTTGCTTTGATATACAAATAAGGCACATAACAAATCTTACTGATCGGAAAAAACCGCTACCACTGCAAACGTATTATTTCTACGATACAGATAAGAGTCCACAATTTGAGTTGACATTTCTTGTTCAAGCCGTAACGATTTCTCTAGCAGGTATAATTTATACATCAGTAGATGCTTTTCTTGGGCTCGTGATCTTTCACATATGCGGGCAATTAGAGAACTTTAGACGCCGTTTAGTCAAATTGATTTTGTGCAAAAATTTCAACCGAGCTCTGAACAACAGCGTAATGTATCATTTAAGACTCATCAGGTGTGAATTTTAACTATAAAAATAGAATGTGAAAATAGAATGTCAAATTATCAGCGTGTCTATTAATTTTTAATATTAAATTGATAATATTTATTAGCATTTCTTGCAAGTTTATTAAAAATTAATTTTTTTTAATTATTATTTTTATTTTTAATAGATAATAAATTTTACTAGTATAAGTATCTGTAAGATAAAACAAGGCTTTTTCGTCCAGTTTTCGCAATAATTTATGTTTCTGAACAGCAATGTTGATTATTTAAAAATATTTGTGCTCTCAAAAAGCAATCATAATTGTATAATGTAATTATAAGCATATCATTGCAAAAAGATATTGTTTACTATCTTAAATTTTCGTATTACTTTAAAGTCGAAACTGACGAAATTGCCTCGCCCTACTCTATGACGAGACTGATGTTATAAATTAAGTTTATTCATATTAGCTACATTTTAATCTCTTTTTCCTTCAATCTTTCTGTTCTACATAATGTTGCATTCTTATTTCTCATTGATCAAATAAGACAGATCAGCTCATCATCCACGTTAGCTGTTTTAAGATTGCTGTGAGGCAGTTTTTGCCCGAGAAATAGGTTACACTACTATATAATTCCTCCATACTCGTCAGACATAACACCGTGTAACTTGTTTCTTTTCTCGAGAGTTAAATTTCAAGGGGATTTGTTTTGTATCTATTATTAAAATAAAGAAGAAAAGGATAGAAATCTTGAGGCAGTTACTGACAAATGATGAGTTACATCGTGCTTTTGGTCAATGGCAAATAAAAATATAGATGCAAGAGAGTTATATACTTTTGGCCGAGAAATATCACACAGATTACTCTAAAACATTTTCCATAGACTTGTAATTTCTTTCTTTTTCCTAAAGTTAAATATGTGCTTAAAGAAATTTGTATCACGCTTGAGGTAAAAGAAAGAAAATGACGAAGATTTTGGGAGCTGACGGATAATATAAACTATAATATGCTTTTGTTCAATGGCAAATAAAAATACAACGATATATAGATACACAAGTATTGTACATTAAAGAAGAAAGAGAGGTTAAAATATAATCGGAATAAATAAACTTAAATTATGTAACATCTGCAGACAGCATCGTAACTTCTAGAAACTGTTAACATCATTTCTTAATTAGCAAATGGTTAAGTATAAATAAACAATATTAAATGGCACGACATTATTTGATCTTTAAATGTATAACTATGTTTAAGTGTAGACTTTTATTAGCCTTAAACTAACATTTCCCTTAAATTTTCTGTTTTGTACTTCTAGATTTGCTGATAACATTGAAAAAACATTTTCGTTAATGATGCTTGGATTGGTAATTTATTTTGGTATCGTATTTTGCCTATGCGGATTTTTACTTGTTAGTGTAAGTTTTGGTGAAACAAATATATTGAAAACGTTTTAATTCTTACACATTTTAATTTATGCAATGTAATTTACATGAGTCTATGTATCTAACGTTATTATATGTCTAACGTATGACAATTTGTTTTTTATTAATTAGCGAGATATATTATCCAGGTAGTTACTGATCAAAATATAAATAATGCGAATGTCGCACAAGCATGTTATATGGCAATTGCTGCTCTTATCTTATTGACGCACACATTTCTGTATTGTGGTGCCGGAGAGCTTATAATAGGGCAAGTAAGTTAAATACGTTTATACAGATACATAAAAAAATATATATATATGAAAGTTATCCAAAAAGAAAGTTCCGATGGCTTATTAATCGTACTTACAGAAAATTTTTACTGCTTTTAAAAGTGCACACCTTACACTATTTTTCTACATAGTTGCCGTCAAACATTGTATCCCTTCATCATAGAAAATTGCCGCCTGTGAGGCAATAAACCACGTAGTGATAGCTTCTTTGAAGATAAAATTCAGCCGCATTAATGTTGTTCGCATTTAAGAAACGGATGCAAACCACAAATTATAATGCGTATACAATAAATATAAACCAATAATTGAAAATCGTGTCAATCTCTTGTCAGTGAATTAACAAACTCACGCATGCGCGACCGCACTGCTGCGGCGGTAAAATTTAAAAACGGAACTTACTTTCTGGATAGCCTTCGTATATAAGAATGCGTATACATACATATAAGAATATATTATATTATATAAAAACATAATATAAATGTAATGTTGTAATATATGTATAGCAATTATGTTACGCATTAAAATTTTTTAGACTTTGTTATGCACCCAGAGAAAGGTTTCTTCAATTTAAAAAAATGTTTCTTTGTTATACGGTTAAAGAAAATATTTCTTTGATTTGAACGTCATTTCTTTGATTTAAACATAATTTCTTTAAATCAAATAAATTTTTTTATTTAAATAAAAAAAATGTTTAAATCAAATGACGTTCAAATCAAAGAAATTTTTTCTTTAACTGCATAGCAAAGAAATTTTTCTTTGAATCAACGAAACCTTTCTCTGGATGTGTATGTGTTCAATAATTACAATATATAATTTTTGTATGTTGTATTATAGTTGCCTTTGCATATATCTCTTTAAATGTGTTAAATTGCTAAGAAGCTATTGAAGATTTATTGTTACATGTATTTTTGTATATATTTTTATGAGATAATATTCTTATAAACATTAATTACATTTTAATAAAATTTTAGTAAAATTCACTTATTTAAATAATTGAATGATTAATATTTTAATAATTTTTAAGTTTTTTTAATTTTTTTTAAATATCTATAAAGATAGAAAATTAATTAAAATAAAATTATTTAATTTATATTATCGCATTTATTATTGTTTGTGATAACTTGTACTGTAATGATAAACGTATATTTAAGTATATGTTACATGTACATATTTTTTATTGTTAAGTGTGCAGCTTTATATCGTGCTGTGTGTGATCTTGAATGGTATAAATTGGAATCAAGAAAAGCGAGAAGTCTTATTTTATTAATAATACGAACCAATGAACCATTTCACATCACTGCAGGAAAAATTGTTCCGTTAACGATGACCACATTTTGTAGTGTAAGATTATATAGATAATAATTTTTAGTTTACTTATGCTTTTCCATACTGAATATAATCTAATTTATTTTTATATTTAATATCTTCGATTAAGAATACCAATCAAAACGTAAATGTAAAAAAAAGTTATAATTACAAACATAGTAGAAAAATGCAATCAAGATTATTTTTGGGTAAATATTTTTCTTTTCCTTCTAGAATACATCCAAATAACAATAAGTCTTATTTCAGCTTTTAAAAACGTCGGCTGGCTATATATCGTTTTTACTGGCAAAAGGAAGTTGAAAATAGTGTTAATATATTTTTATTCTAAATAGAAAAAATACTGTATTTTCAATAAAATATTTCCGAATATAGAAGTTATAATTATTTATATTTAGCTATTGTTAATAGAAATAAAGTATGGTGTAGTTTACCTTAATGTTTATCATTTATTGCAAATTATATCCTTTTTATTTAGAAGAAATGCTTTTGGCTTGAATTATTCTTTAGTATTCGTATATTTTGCGTACGCGGCTGAATGTAATAAAAATTATTATTGGCATTGTATTAATTGTTTCCTAATAAAACAATAAAGTAACCAGACCCTATGGTCTAGAATCCAATATAGATCTACTCGATATTTATGGATAATTATACGGTAAATTCAACAGATAACATTTGTCCATTTTGTTATTGTCAGTAAAGCAAAATGTAAAATTTATGATTGTAACGTAAAATTTCATAAGTAAGCATTAGCTTTCTATAACTACCAAGAAATGGTTATTTCTATAGTTCATGTTATGTTGTAGTTCCGTATTTATATTTTACAACACTATATTTAGTTAGTTTGCAATAATAAAATATAGTTTTGCAATAAGCATTTGAAACGTACAACAACGATAATATAACAACGATTAGGTTTTTGAACTGTAATCGTGCTGTGTATCTACTACATACAATCCCATTAAAAGCATATTATTTCTCATTTAGAAATAAAGGTGTACGTATTAAAGTTTTCTAAAAACTTTTCTCGACAGAAAGAATTATGACAGAATATTTTCTATCTCTCGTCGTAATAAACTAGACATAAACGTTTTTTATGACGAACATTTCTTTATTCGAATGTCAAGTTTTTTTATGAGACGAGTAACTGTGATCAATTGGGGATAGCATTCTTAATATTTAATGTTGCTTCGATGAGGCAACTAGGTTGTTGCACTTATGTAGCGAGCATGCGTGATAATCTTCTTATTTAAGAACGGAAAACTCGAAGCGCAGTTTTCCGTAATAGCCTTCACGAAAAACGAAGCGGAGTCTCCTGTATTGGTCTTCATGGATATCTCCGAACGTAGAGATTACAGAGGTTGGATTATTATCACATTTTTTACTTATCCTGAAATTTATTTTTGTAAGAATTTAATTTTTGCTGAATTAAGACAAAAATTATTATGTAACAAAATTAATTTGTATTGTTTGTATTATACCGTCTTCAATTCTCTATCATTTCTATCTTTTCACATATGTATAACGGACCCCTCCAATGTTATTTATTTAGGATTTTGACTTATCTGTGTTTTGACATTCTTTAATCAATTTTCTCAAAGAAGGCCTATAGATTCATTAATTTTTAGGTATTTAAGTAGCTCAATTTTTATACATATTAATTCACATTTTATTAAATATGTTAACTCTTTAATATTGAATTTCTATTAGATTTTGTGTGGGCAATTGAATTAAATCGATTCGGATTGGAACTGATCGGTTTGTGGCCTAAAACAAATGTAGTAGTTAAAGATAAATACTACACGTCCGATCTTCGCGTCGTTATTATTTTCATTATAATAACATTTATTTCTGGTATTCCACTGATGTGTTCTCTTGTACGAGTTCGTCGCAATATGCTACTCGTAACAGACAACTTACAAATTACATTACCTCTAATGATAGTTTCATTAAAACTTGTTATTATGCGATGGAAACGTTCAGGTTTGTCAACAATTTAAACCATTTAGTTTTAAGTTTCTTTCTAATTTTTTTGCATCTGATCTTTTATATCTGTATAGTGCAAGCTATCAGACGGACGTCAGAATTTATATATGTGATTTATTTCTTTTTTTCCAGTAATAATACAATAAATGTCTAATAATAATATATCAATAATTTTGTTCTTTCTTCATAAATTAGCAATTTAATATTATTGCAATAATATATACAGATAACAATCTTGTATTGTTAAGCTCTCTTACCCATCATAAAGATGATGGCGGAAGATTGGATGACATTGAAGCTTGACACAGAGAGGAACGTGATGATGAAGCGAGCGCGGACTGCTCGACTGATCGTAATTTGCGGATACGTATTGATGATACTAGCATTCACTATGATCATCATTTTTCCTTGTTTTGGCGTGCCATTCAGACGCTTAACAAATCTCACAGATCGGGATAAACCATTACCGCTACAGACATATTATTTCTACGACACAGATAAGAGTCCGCAATTTGAACTCACGCTTGTCATTCAAGCCATAACAATTTTCTTAGCAGCTATAACATATACATCGGTGGATGCTTTCCTTGGACTTACAATTCTTCACATCTGCGGCCAGTTAGAGAACTACAGAAGTCGATTGGTCAACTTGGTCTCATGCAAAGATTTTAATAATGCTTTACGAAGTAATGTGATCGCTCATCTACGACTCATCAGGTTTTTTGCAGGTTTTAATTATAACTATAGAATGATGCATAAAATAAAATTTTGCAAAACTTGCGAAAAAATTAAGTTTTGCACATTTATTTTATCTTGAAACAGTAGTACATTCTTGCACATAATAATAATGATAGAAATGTCTTCATATATCACGCATTTTTTAGCACATTTACATTGTTACGTCAACGATGCAAACACAGCACTCCCGCACTCGCGAAAGTAAAGGCACGAACTTGTAGTTAAAAAAACTTAATAAAACACAAGCACTCAGTACACAAAAAACACTACGTATTTAAACAACAGTTAGAATACATATAAGCTCGTTAGAACGGTAATGCACGCAAGCAGTTGTATCGATTGATCACAATTGGGCATAATATCGATCGGACTCAATCAGCTGACCAACAGGACGCAGGGACAAAACCGCAGGATGTAATATTATATAATAACATAAAATTAATATTAATTATTATTTTTTATATATTTCAATTTTTTTTATTTTTATAATTTTTTAATGTTTATTTTTTGATAATTATATATATATATATTGAATGTGACCATTTGCATATATTTACAATGCAGATTTGCTGGTAAGATCGAAGATACATTCACATACATCTTACATATCTTCGTTTATAATATATATTATATAACTGCACCATATATCTTATTTATGATTGTAATCATAATCTTATTGTTCATTTAACTTATGTTAATTTTTTTTTATAAAGTAAAATGTATATTTTATAGGTTGTTACCGACGATGAAACTAGTGGTATTCCTTTTTCACAAATGTTATATGCAATGATTGGCATTACTACTCTCTTAACACATACTTTTCTCTACTGCGGGGCTGGAGAACTCATAATAGAGCAAGTAAGACACATATTTATATTTGTAAATAAATTAATTATTAATTTAATTTGCGTTATGGTCGATCATTAATCTATATTAGACTTAGTTTAAAAAGAATCTCTTAAAATTTAGTAGCAACTATTTTTATACATATAATTTTATATAATTTTAAACGTATTTTATAATTTTTTTATTATTTATTTTATGACATATATTAATCTATAAAATCATGTAATGTCATTTTCATAAATATTGATAAAAAATTTAATTGATTTTTTTTATCTTCTTATAAAAGAAGACCTACTTATCTTTTTTACAATAAAGAATATTTTATATCTTTTATAAACAAGAATAAAAATTAATTAATATTTATGATAATAATCTGGTATAAAATAACAGACATTTATCTCTTATTATATATTTTTTATGCACATGTTAAGTGCGAAGCAATATACCGTACTTTGAATGATCTCGAATGGTACAAACTAGAGTCAAAAAAAGCGAGATATCTTATTTTATTGATGACACGAGCCAGTGAACCTTTTCGTTTCACTGCAGGAAAGATTATTCCATTAACAATGACTACATTTTGTAGCGTAAGATATTTTTATTGCATAAGTAGTTAATAGTCTTAAATAGATATAGAAAATGAATATATGTTTTGCGTATGAAATCTTGTTGACGGATCACTCTAAATGAAAGCCTGCTTTTTCAGCTATTAAAAACATCGGCTAGCTATATATCGTTTTTGTTGGCAAACCGAAGTTAAAGCATGAAAATTATTAGCATATAATTTGTTTTAGATTGTGATAAAAGAGTATAAAATGCAAAATATTTTTAATTAGATAATTATGATACAACTTATATTTAGAAGTAAAATGTTTAAAAAGTTTACGTTATTTATTTTAATATTTATTATGTTTATATTTTTAATTACACTATTAAAAATTTGTATGTAATAATTAATATTTATTTATATATAGATCTTGTGTTTGTTTAAATTAATTGTATCTTTTTCTTATGATTTCGTAAAAATAAAACCGAAAACAATAAATTTAATAAGTTAAATATATTCTATTGAAAAAACATCTTACATAAAAAAATTTTACTACGCGTGACGTTTTCGCAACTCAAATAATAAATAATTACTGATTATTTTTTGATTGATTACTTGTAAGTAAATATACAATTTAAGCTTATTATTTTTTAAATATTATTAAATATCTAAGAAAAATTGTGTGTCATACATGTGTGTGGTATATTTAATATGCACAGCCCTTATAAAACTTTAATATTAGTACTAACCAATTAATCACATACTTTGAGTAATAAAATGTGTGTGTATCAAAATCTATTAATATCTGTGTGATATTAGATATTAGATTATTATAGTTAAGATATTAGTTTCACACATGTGATATAATTGTGATATCCAAGTTTAGTTCTAATGTTCTTTAATAATTTTATTTAAATCGTATTTTATTTTCGACTACACACGGTAGTAAGTAGGTATATTTTACTAATAAGTTTTTTACTAATAAGTTCATTACGTAATTACTACATACAGTACATATAATACATAAATATAATTATGTTAACGTTTCAATAATTTATTTTCATAAATTATATAAAGGTTTTATTTTATTTATGTTCTTCTCTAAAACTTCTTATAATATATTAAAGCAATATAAACATATCATAATAAATATTTTTTACTCGTAAAAAGTATATTTTTAACTTAAATTGACTTTTTGTCATCTTATCCACTACTAAAAGTCATCTTACCCACATTTGGGGGCAAGATGACGAAATTGATGTGTCCTTAGAAAAATTAAATTTTAAAGAATTGTAATTTATTTAACAACTTTATAATTTTTACGAATGATAACTAAGACTGTAACTTAAAAAAAAAAATAAATCAGTCTCTTTATCTCATCACAGAAATTAGGAAAAATCGACAAACCTTAAGGTCGTCATCTTACCCCCCTTTCCTCTATATTTATTATATAATTATTTATTGTATAATTTGTAAGTAACTATTATGCTTTTTTTTAGAGAGAGAGAGAGAGAGAGAGAGAGAGAATGAGTGGGTGAGTGAGTATCAAAGTTATAATTTTATTAAATGCTCATTTTTATCCAAAGACGAGAAGAGAAGAAAGTATTGCAATGATAACGTTATAACTCTTTAGAGCTACGTTCGGAAACATCACTCCCTGTGCCCTCGTGTATTATTTTATCCTTGTTTAACATTGGATGAACAAGGATAAAACAATACACGGGGATACTCGGGTGATGTTTCCGAACGCAGTCTATAGATATTATTACACATTCACTTATTCACTTATCAAGAAATATCTTTTCAATAGATATTCACAGTACTCCTGTAGTTTATGGCACGCTAATTTTTTCCCTCGCACTTTTTGTTTGAAGTTTTACTGAATTTCTACGGCCTTTCTACAAAAGCCATTAAAACGCAACTACTCATTACTCACAACTACATATATACCTCTAGTTACGAAGTGAACACGATTATCATACAACACGCGATCGAGTATTACAAAGTATGGAGAAACTTTTAGCGTATTATTTGACGTGTTGGTGGTAGTACGTATCGTATACAACACATTGTTTCTCCCTTTTTATTAGTGTAAACGTTTTTTTGTCTTTTCCTTTTTAGTCGAAGTTATTTACGTTCTGTATCCTCTACATGGGTCTATTAAAAATTCAATGACACGTGGCTAGCTACAAAGTGCTATGCGTGCGTAAAACATTATGAAGTTAGGGGAAACTTGTATAACAGGCATAATGTCTCAACGATCCTGTTATGACAAAATATGTTTCTCTTTTTATCACTTCACAGTTATTGGTATTTTTTATGATCAATTCTTATGACCGTAAAGTTCTTTTACGAACTAAAAAAGTGCTATCAACTGGAAATAGTATTTGTAATATTTAATGTATCTCTCGACGAAGTAACCATCTTTTATACTTACATCATGAGCATGCGTGATGACCATTTTGAACTCTGGAGGTGCAAGAACCGAATTCTCTGCATTAATCTTCAATATGAACGTTACCAAACATTCACGTTATAAAGGTATCAAATACGTCTATCATATAATTTTTAATTGTAATAAAAATAACTTTTGTGAAAACTTTTGAATTATTGAAATATATTATTAATAAAAAACCAAAAATTGTGTTAAACATTAGTATCAGTCTTGTAAATATAAGTATATTACACACCGAAAGATTTTTTATCTTATGAAACCTTTTTTTATTTATCGAAATTTTTATACATACGAACTTACATATGAACTTTTTTTATTTCAAATGTATATTCAGAGTTTAAAACTTTAATTACTGATTAATTTGACATTTGTGATAGAATTACGAAACTTTTCAACTTTTATGAATATAGCTAATTCTCTCTCTCTCTCTCTCTCTCTCTCTCGGTACATACATATCAAAACTCATAAATTATCATATATCAGTTTTATCAATTTTTAAATTATTATTAAAATTTTTTTAATTTTCAAATATTTGTTATATTTATAACATAAAACAAATTTAATAAATTTTAATTAATTTGACATTATAATTTTGACAAATATTTCAATTTATTAATATTAAAATATCGCTAGATTTTGTATGGGCAATCGAACTAAATCGACTCGGTTTGGAATTAGTCGGTTTATGGCCCAAAACCAACGGAGCAGTTAAGAATACCTTCGTTTCGGATCTTCGTGTGGGCATAATTTTCTTTATAGTAACTTTCTTATCCATTATTCCTCTCTTATGCTCCCTTGTGCGAGTTTGGGGTGACATGATACTTATAGTAGACAACCTCCAAGTTGTTTTACCTTTACTAATCGTTTCACTGAAACTTATCGTCATACGATGGAAACGTACAGGTATAGCTATATCTGAAACTAATATACTTTATAGCTTCATTAACCGTAAATGTTATATATATGAGTTTATGTTTTAAGCTATTACACTGCTCGTAAAGATGATGGCAGAAGATTGGATGGAATTAAAGATAGACGCAGAAAGAAACGTGATGATTAAACGAGCACAAACTGCTCGACTGATTGTAATTTGTGGATTTTTTTTGATGATATTTATATTCATCGTGCTAATTATTCTTCCTGCTTTCGGACTACACTTCAGATATATAACAAATCTTACGGATCAGGAAAGATTATTACCCTTTCAGGCATATTACTTTTACGATACAGATAAGAGTCCGCAATTTGAGATCGCGCTTGTGATTCAAGCTGCAACGATGTTTCTAGGTGGAACAACTTATACCTCAGTAGATGTTTTTCTTGGACTTTTGATCCTTCATATCTGTGGCCAATTGGAGAACTTCAAATACCGATTGACCGATTTGACATCGTGCAAGGATTTTGATAGCGCTCTGCGTAACAATGTACAAACTCATCTGCGGATAATAAGGTTTCTCTATGGTTTATAACTGTCATAACATCAATAAATTTCAAAATTAGATGTAGTAAAGTTTTTGTAAAAGAACCCCGCACTAATCTTATGTAAAATAGATCCCAGTCAAATTGGCTGAAATTTTATTATAATGTAGATCATGATGTCCTGATCAAAAATCCTCATAAGTACAAGGTCCAAAAATGGACAGTTTTCGAAATAAGTTGAATGTCAAATATTGGAAATATGGCTAAATTCCAACATTTTATTTCCAATATCTCGAAAAAACTGTTCATTTTTGGACCTTGTGCTCATGAGGTCTTTTTATCAGGACATCATGATCTACATTATAGTAAAATTTCAGCCAATTTGACTGGGATCCATTTTACATAAGATTACTGCGGGGGTCCTTTATCTTTGCATAAGTTGATTAATTTTTAACTGTTGAATATATACAGGGTGGACCATCTGAAG
>NW_017300343.1:3377982-3387965 GCF_001594075.2 Trachymyrmex cornetzi | reverse complement strand
AAAACCATCGTGACCCCTGAATGACCTTCAAAATGACCTTCCAAGGATTTTTCAAGGTCAGTACCATACTTCCCCCGTGTAACCCTAAACTTTTCATATGAAACATTTTTCTCTATCCCTACTAGTTTTCGAGATATTTGACTGGATCACTTCAGATGGTCCACCCTGTATATAATATGTAGGTATAT
The DNA here is from genome assembly GCF_001594075.2 of Trachymyrmex cornetzi. Taxonomy (NCBI): domain Eukaryota; kingdom Metazoa; phylum Arthropoda; class Insecta; order Hymenoptera; family Formicidae; genus Trachymyrmex; species Trachymyrmex cornetzi. Next base: position 3,387,777 of record NW_017300343.1, on the reverse strand, counting down.
GTATAATATATATGATATACATATTTTATACATGTATAATCAGGACCAATATAAATAATCTGTAGATAAGAATTGAATGAAAGGTAACATAAAACGTACGACAAAAATAGGAAAATGTCAATATTGTATCGATAACTATAATATAATAGGCAGTATAATATTAAATAGCGCCCCAGCAAACAAACTGACGTTATTTGTCGCCATTTGGACGTCAAAATATCGTTTTTAATGTCAAAATGACAACAAATAACTTGCTTATTGAGGCATTAATATACGTAATTATTAAACGCGCACATACAAGATGTAAAAGAATAATTATTAAATGTTCTAGAGATGTATCCCAAAATAAGTTATTAAAATATAAGCTCATATAAACATGGGTCCAGAAACGCTTAGTTTTTAAAACAGGGAGACTTTTATTATTTAATAATATCAAACAATTAATGAAACAAGTAATAAATATTAAACATTAGAAAAATACTTAGTTTTAGAATTATTAAAGGTCTTCCAATCTTTTTTATTTAGTTGGTAATAATATATGTATATGTGAGGTTAAAATCTATGATGCCAAGCTGTTAGTAAAAAAACTATTTTGAACAATTTTTATAATATAGTAAAATGTTTAAATACTTTTAAGAAAAAATTTCTCTTCAAAAACTAATGCTTAAAATTCCAGGGACTGGCCATCTTCACGTCTTATTGTTTTCATTTTTGTTTACGAATTTTATACACGGCGCAGTCCTTACTCTATATCTTTGATTTCACATAATCTATCTAAACGTGTTTACATTTATAGGTTTGCCAATAACATTGAAGATACATTCGCCTTATTGATGTTGGGACTAGTATTTTATTTTGGTATTGTATTTTGTCTATTCGGATTTCTAACTGTTACTGTAAGTGTAAATGAGAAGAGTATAAAAATATAAATTAATTACGTAATTAAAAATAAATTTTTATTAATTAGCAAGATATATTATCCAGGTGATTACCGGGAACGAGATAGGTCATATGTCTCTTACAAGAGTATACTTTTTAGTGATTGGAATTTTTACATTATTGGCGCATACATTTCTCTATTGTAGTGCAGGGGAAATTATAGCAAAGCAAGTAAGTTGCAATATTTCTATCTACTAAAATAAATAAACTATAAATTAGCATTTTTTATGTTATTTTACATTGTAACAAATTTACATTTGTGTATATGTATACATACTTTCTAAAACTTTTAGAGTAAATCTCACCCTTTAGAGTGAAATTCCAGTCCAAATAATTTAGAGTAATATTATTACATGCCCAGTCGAATTGAGAGGAGCCTACAAGGAATGCGAGACTTCCGGGTTCGAATTTAGTTGAAATAATATTTTTTGCAATAAATTACTTACAATTTTTTAAGATATTTGTAGCATCAAATTATTAACAGCTGTCTAGCTTATTTAATAAGATGCTTTGCAGTAATAATATTAAATTGCTTACCAATTTAATTTATGATATTACTACTCCAGCTTCGGTTTAGGGTTATGTTTCAAGAGCAATAAATAATCGGCGCACATCTTGAACTGAAAATTCTACAAATTCACAAGAAATATTATTAAGTACGAAGAACTCTATTAAATATAATGTTTTTTTCATTTATGTGAATTTATTAGAGAGTATATATGCATTATAACAAACTTAGTAATTTTATAAACATTTAAGAATGTTGTGCATATTCATATATGTAGACCTATCTAATTCGAGAGCGTCTGATTTGATCACGTTGTGACTGACCACAGCTACTTAGTGATAGATACCTAGACTTTTCCACTGGATGAACATTATGAGTATAGCTTGTGGTCAGTTGTAACATCGGTTAAATGACTTCCACCCATCTAATTCCTTGCATCTCATAAATGCTATTGTTATAAATTTTAATTATAAAATTAGATTATACTTTTTCTTTTTTGTTTTTATTTTTGTCTTTAAACAGAAATAAAAAATTAATTAAAAACCATAATTAATGTTAATTTATATTTATGAAGTATATACTAAATATTTAATTTCATCAAATATAATATAATATAAAGAATACTAAAATATATTTATATGTGTGTTTATATGTGTCAAGTGCGAAGCAGTATACAGTGCTATATGCAATCTTGAGTGGTATAAATTGGAACCGAGGAAGAAGAAATATCTTATTTTATTAATGATACGTGCTAATGAACCTTTTCGTATTACCGCGGGAAAGATATTTCCATTAACAATGACCACATTTTGCAGCGTAAGATTATTAATAATTTAAAATCTTATATATCTCTTTGCACGCACAAAATTGAGACATTATTAATTAAGGAGATCCCCTAATTTGAAGATGGAACTCCGATGGAATCACTATTTTACCAATTCAATGAGACTTACACACATATGATTTACGTAACATCAACACATACTACTATCAACATCGCTCAATATATGCATAAATTTTCGTAATGGATTTTCATATCGAATTAGGTGCGTCTAACAATAAATTCAATTCTATAAGAATTCGACGTTATTTTTTCATGTAGGGAAGACTAGAACTTGTTATTGATACAGTTCTCACAATTTCACGGCTTAGACTTTTTAAACAATTGTATTTATTATTATTAAAATGTATTAATACAACAGATAGTATCTTTCTCTCTGTACATTTTTATGCCAGGAATTATTCTGTACAGTAGGTCAGAAAGTTTGCAACACTATTTTTTTCAATGAGTTTCGGAACTCAACCTTGCTCGTAGAGCGGTTAAACGTAAATGGTTAGATCCATAAGTGAAAAATTTTTGCGGTGGGCAGACTACATTCCGAAACTCATCCAAAAAAAGAATCGCAATTTTTCTGTGACCCACTATAGACTATAATTATTTTATAATTTCTTTATAGTTAAGCGAAATACAAACATACTGCATTATAGTAAATATTTTAATTCTTGAAAAGGATGTTCAGATAAAAAAATGATGCATATGAAAATCTTCTACAAAAATTATTGCATTTAATCGATAAAATAGACAACTTTAGAGGATCTCTTTAATACTATTATAAATTAATTCTTTCTTGAAAAAAGAAATCTTGATTTATTTTGACATATGTACTTGACGTATTTGATACATTCTAAAAAATTAAAAATTTTACTTTAATGCCCTTTTATTTTATAGAATTTTTAAATAAAGGAATATTTTTCAGCTATTAAAAACATCGGCTGGCTACATATCATTTTTACTAGCAAAGCACGAAATAAATTGAATTATGAGAAACGCGCGCTATATTAGATACTTATTCGAAAAATAAGATGAGAAAATATTAGTATAATATAATATCAAATTAAATAATTACAAATATTAATAAATAATTACCTTAGTATCCTTTTTAAAATAAATTTGTTATTTAGTGTAAATTGTACAGTAGTGTCTCGCGTCATGTCTAAGCGCCGAGACACTACCGTATCTCCAGATAATGTGAATATTGACTGTAACATTTTTAGTATTAAATATTTAAACTTAAAATATGCCTTTAAACTTATGACATATTGTTTTTTTTAATAATAAACAAATTAATAATAAAACATATTTTATAATTATTATAATAATAATAATAAACAAATTAATAATAAAACATATTTTATAATTATTAGAATAATAAATAGAATCGTGTAAAATCGGCGCGTCTATAATAAAATACGATATGCAAATTCACTAGAAAAAAAGATATATATTTACATTTATTAATAATTATTATGATTTTATTAAAGGATAAATTATACAAAGATTTTTCTGTGTTAGCAAATCATCAATACAATAATATCTATTATAATTCTTTACATACGATAATGTATATTTATTCATCTTATATTATTTAAAAAATATGTTTTTTTAATAGTTATTCACATTATTCACAGTATAACTTATGGGACACTGAATTTTTTCCATTGCACTTTTTGTCTGAAGTTTTTCTGAACATCTATGGCCTTTCTGCAAAAATATAATATTCAAACGCAACACCACATGTACATCTCTAGATACAAAGTGAACACGATCGTCGTATTACAAAGTATAAAAAAACTTTTAGGGTATAGTTTGACGAGTTAGCGATAATAGATATCGTACACTTACACAGCACAATACACCTTCCTTCTTATTAGCGTGAACATTACTTTTTGTGACTTTTTTTGTATTCATGAAGTTTCGGAACAACACGAAATAGCTGTTATCAACTGGAAGTAGCATTTGTAATATTTAATGCATTGCAACCAGGTTGTTACACTCGCATCGTGGACATGCGTGATGATCATAGTTTGAACTAGTATGACAAGTGAGGTGTGCGTCTTCACATTAGTCTTCGGCATGGACATTGCCAAACATTCCCAGTATAAAGGTATCAAATGTTTATGTATTTTTTATTTAGAAGAAAGGTGAGAGTTTTTTGAAAATTTTCAAATAGCGCCGAGCCTCTATATTTTGTAACTCGTTATGCAGTCGTTATGAGTACATAACGATTGCATAACGATCGTTACAGAATACAGGGGCAGATCTTATACCAATATTTTAAATTTTGGATTTTAGATTTTTTTATTTCAAGATGTCATAAATTTTGATAAACTCTTAATATACCTATATAATTTCAATATCTTGCTAGATTTTACATGGGCGATTAAATTAAATCGCTTGGGTTTAGAACTGCTTGGATTATGGCCGAAGAGCGATGAAAAATCTAAGAATAACTTCTCTTCTGATCTCCGTGTGATTATTATTTTCGTTATAGTGACATTTGTTTCTGGTATACCTCTTGTCTGCTCCCTTACACGAGTTTGGGGAGACATGATACTTATGATAGATAATCTCCAAATTACTTTACCTTTATTGGTAGTCTCGTTAAAACTTGTTGTTCTACGGTGGAAAAAAACAGGTACAGCTGAAATTATCTATGTGGCACAAAAATATCAAGAAAGTTTATTTATGTATATATATATACAAAAGATATGCAAATTAAATATATTTAAAAGTATTTGTGCTTTAGCTTTAAAATGGAAGTCGATACGTGATGGTTCTACAAGTGATTATTTTGCTATTTTTCAAAGCACTTATGTCCATCATAAAAATGATGGCTGAAGACTGGATGGAATTGAAGACAAGAAAGGAAAAGGATGTAATGATGAGTCGAGCACAGATTGCTAGAACGATTATCATCAGCGGATATATTTTAATGGTATTGGCGTTCATTGTGGTTATTATTCTTCCTTATTTTGGTTTACCGTTGAGGCATTTGACAAATCTTACGGACCCGGACAAGCCGCTGCCGCTGCAGACTTACTATTTTTATGATATAGATAAGAGTCCACAATTTGAACTAACATACATCATTCAAGCTATTACAATTTTCTTGGCCGCCGTAACTTATACTTCGGTAGATGCTTTTCTCGGACTCACTATTCTTCACTTGAGTGGTCAACTAGAAAACTTTAAAGGCCGTGTAACTAATTTAATTTCATGCCAGAATTTTATCTATAATCTGAGTCACAACATAACAAATCATATGCGGCTTATCAGGTATATGCATGTACACATTGTGTGTACACACATTATTATTTTTATCATTATAATTATATAATTACAAGTAAAATTCAAGATAAATTATAAAGAAAAAATATTTAATAAATTGATAATAAAATTAAATTAATATAGAATATTTTGCATTTTACGTTTATTTTCAAAAAAATTTTCAAAATTAATTGCAAACATCCTGAAAAAGATAATAATTAAATAATTAGTAACTAAGTATATCAAAATTACATCTACCTTTTTATCACAAATTGTAAGACAAATATTTTTCGCATTTTCTTGAAATTCTTCTTATATTTTATTTCTAATTTTATATTTATTATTATCATTATTAATATAAGAATAATTTTTAAAAATATTAAAATTAAAGATAAAATAATATGTTTATTAAAGTATCTAATAAATATTTTTTAACTACTTTTCTATTATAATTAATAGAGAAAGTGTAAAAGTTATTTTTGCAAAAATTCTGAACTATCCTTTAGTTTTTTATGTGCAAAAACGATTTTTAAACAAAAATTAATTTTAAAAAGAATATAATTATTTCTTAAAATAAAAACTATTATTTCAAGATTTTCAATAAATTTATTGTTTATAAAATTTAATAACAAATTTATTTAAAGTCGTACATATATATACACACACACATATATATATATCATTAAAAATTTAATATAATACTTTTATCATTTCGTTCAATAATTGGATCACGTCTACTACTTGGTATATTTATCTTAATTATCGTTATTTTTAAAAAAATTTGTATGTAAAAACCGTTTTTATAACTAAAAATGAAACAGATTCCTCTTTTTGATAAGGCAATATAATAATTTTATTTTATTTTTTTTTTTTTAGTATTATTAGGAAGAATATAATAAGATAATTTTTTAAAACATTTTTATAGATTTGCCGGCATTATTGAAAATATCTTTACCTTTATGACGTTAGGCTTATTATTTTATTTTTGCATTTCATTTTGTCTTCATGGATTCTTATTACTTGCTGTAAGTTTAAAAAAAATTAACGTATTTTTATTTTTTAAATATCTTTTTTTATTTCAAAATGTGCAGAATTAGTTAATACTAAATGATATGTATTAATATATCTATTAACTAATTTTTACTAATTAGAAAGGTATGTTATTCAGGTGATTACTGAAGGAAGTCATTTTTCTGCTGCACGATTATGTTTTCCATTAATGGGTATCACCATCTTGTTTTCGCATGCTTTCGTTTATTGTGGTGCCGGAGAGATTGTAACAATGCAAGTCAGTTATAAATTTAATTTTTCAAAATAATTTTTATAAATGTCTTGTAACACAATAGTATGCGTGTACGCTTATAAATGCAATGATATAAATATACATAGGGTAACTCCGGTATATACGCCGCGCTGGGATTTACGTCGCGAAAGTTAGAAAAAATAGAAGGTGTAGGGGTAATTTTCTCGCAACTACTCCGTTACATGCCTTTGTGTTATATTAATATTGAGTTATAATTTCAACTTCTTACTGTTAATATTAATGAAATTATTGTGAGTTGTGTGTGAATCGATTTGTCACTGCAGTGTGTGTAACAAGTAGCATCATCATAAATTATAATCTACATAAAACGATTACTGTAAGGCGTGTAAAAGACCTAGTGGTTATTTCGTGATACATACGTGTAGAGAAATAGTAAAGCATGTTGTATAGCAAAATACAAGTGCTTTGCTGTCGTATTCTTTGTTTAGTTTGTTGAAACCCTTGCATTTTTGCCATATATTCCACCCATTATCTATTATATAGCAAAAATGCAAAATTTCAAAAAGTTTATTTTTTAATACGAAAACTAAATATTTCGGATTTCTAATATTTTTTTCATAGTAGTAGACAGTACACAATTTTTACTGATACAGTTCGTTTATTTTAAACATGGTAAATAATACTTAATAAATTAAGTTTTTGATAGATGCGGCGTATATACTGGAGTTACCCTATACATATACGAGATGTCTGACATTAGGTGTATCACCATTCATAGATGGATAGAGCAGACTAAACTAAATCAAAAAGTCCTTTATCATTTTGCAATTTTCGCAATAATTACTGAGATATTAATTACTAAAGATCACCGAATAAGCGTGTATTTGCTCGGTCTATTTGCACCGTGTGTGTAAGCGTACGAAGAGATGCGTCCGCACAAATTGCACTCGCGGTCGCCTGACCCTAGTAGTAAACAACTCCTCTCTTGACAGTCTTGACGCGCTTCGCACCAGAAAACCGCTACCGCGAACATTAGACGAGATAGATGCGAAATTCCAGCCCGCTTGCAGCATCATTAATAGTATGAAGAGGGCATAAGAAGGCACATGCACTACGATGAGTCCATATCCGTATATACTTGCGCATGCGTTGCGTGCCTGCCTATGCCCTTCTTCATACTATTTACCATACTGCAAGTGGGCTGGAATTTCGCATCACTGTTGGGCGAACGTATCTCACCACGCCGAATAGATACGCGTTTATTCGACGATCTTTAGTAATTAATATCTTCATAATTATTGCAAAAATTGCAAAATGATACAGTACTTTTCAACTCCTCTCTACCTACCGATTTATGTGAACAATGATATAATACACCTAATGTCAGACACCCTGTATACATATACGTATATGTCATTATACAGAGTGTCCGAGACCTATAGAATCACCTCTCGTGAGCAGGTAGAACCAAAGACGTAGAGAATGGACTGCGCGATCCGTGTGTCAAAATGGTCGATAGGGATAAGAGAGAGGGACCATGGCAGACGGCCATTTCTATCTCTTTTCATTCAATGGTGTAATGGAAGAGAGAATGAGAGGGAAATTGGCCGTCTCCCACGGTCCCTCTCTCTCATTATTGTCAACCACACTTGATACACTACTTAGATACGGATCGCGCAGTCCATTCTCTGTCTTTGGGTAGAACGAACTGAATTAATTGTAAGTAAAAGGGTCCTGTATCATTTTGCAATTTTTAATAGTTAATTTCTAAAAATCGATGAATAGCACAGCCAACTACAAGCGCATGACGAGATAGGACTGATCATGGTATAAATACAAAGGTATGCTCGACCGGCGCTCTTGCGCATGGTAACGCCCACTAACCAATGAGTATTGGCACCTTGCCTACGTCATGACTACGTCATCATTACGCGGCAAATTCAAATGGTTAAAAATGAAGTAAATCATGGTAGCGTCAATTCATTAAGATAAGCGAAAGGATTTTATGAGAACGATGAGTAATAAGTATAAATTTGTGTAATTATTTTTGCATTATTTCAGTAATTATTTTTGCATCCTTTCACTGCACAAACACTCATTGTAGCCAGACGACTTCAAGTCGTCATGACAGCCATATTTTAGCCGGCCGAAGTGCTTCAAACCGAAATTGCACGAATGTAACGTAGGCAAAGGTGATGCGCAGAGGCCTCCTAAACTCGTCCACCGATCGAGCATACCCTTGTATTTATACCATGGGACTGATCACTATCTTAAGTTGCTAGGCGAGAAGTTGTTTACCAATCAACCTTGGCAGCACATGAGCAGTGCAAGAAAATATCTCCTCGCGCTAGGTGGTCACGTATCGCACTGCACGCTTGCATTTGATGGTAGGCTGGACGGATACGCACATTTATTCTGTGATCTTTAAGAAATTAATATCTCATTAACTATCGTAAAAATTGCAAAATGATATGTAACCTTTTTATTCAGTTTAGTTCACTCTACTCGCTCACAAGAGATGATCCTGTAGGTCTGGGACATATATAGTCTGTATATATTCACGTGTGAACATATATAGTAACATACATGTATGTATACATATTATATATAATATTTATATATATTCATATTAAGTGCGAAGAAGTATACTATGCTTTATGCAATCTTGAATGGTATAAATTAGAACCAAAAAAAGCAAGGAGTCTTATCTTATTAATGATACGAGCTAGCCAACCTTTCCGTATTACTGCAGGAAAAATATTTCCACTTACGATGACCACATTTGGCAGTGTAAGATTATTAATAACTTGCGCAAAAATAAATTACTTTTATTGTTAATCTAAAAGCTAATTTTCACTGTTTATATTACACACATTTTTAACAGATATTAAAAACAAGTTAAGTTGTTCCATTCGCATTAAGAATTTATGGGTATTTCTAAATTAAAAAAATACTTAATTACTTACACATACAAAT
>NW_017300343.1:3331313-3377125 GCF_001594075.2 Trachymyrmex cornetzi | reverse complement strand
ACACAACCTACTACTTTTTATGAAAACGGGATCGCCAAATTGCCTATCCGCTGGCAAAAATATATTAATGTAGCAGGGATGTGTAAAAAAAATAATTTGTTTTCTTTATATTTTTATTTTCGTCCAATAAACAATAAAAAAAATCTCGTTTATATTTGATCCACCCTCGTATATTACATTTTTGTATACATTATAATTCTTTATATTTCTTTAGATAATATTAGCAATAATATTATTATTATTATTATTATACACTTATTTGATAATGCACATTTATTCATCTAGTATTATCAAGAACTATGTCTTTTCAATAGTTATTCACAGTAATCGTATAGCTTATGGAACGTTACATTTTTTCTTTCATATCGCACTTTTTATCTTAAACTTTTTTTAATACTACGGCCTTTCTGCGAAAGTATTAAAACACAACCACACATACATCTCTAAATACGAGATGGATCGTTGTATTACAAAGTATGAAGAAACTTTTAGCGTATAGTTCGAGGAGTGGCAATAATAGATGTCGTAAACAGCACGATACGCTTTCTTCTTAGAAGCGTGAACTTCTGTTACTTTTTTATTCTTGAAGTTTTGGAACGAAATGAAACAGCTGTTATTAATTGGAAGTAGCATTTGTAATATTTGATGCATTCTTCGGAGAAACAACCAGGTTGTTACACTCGTATTGTAAGCATGCGTAATAATTACGTTACTTTTTTATTCGTAAAGTTTTGAAACGAAACGAAACAGCTGTTATCAATTGGAAGTAGCATTTGTAATATTTAATGCATTCTTCGGAGAAACAACCAGGTTGTTGTACTCGTATCGTGAGCATGCGTGATAATCATGGTTTGCACTACTATAACAAGTAGAGTGAGGGTCTTCGCATTAGTCTTCGACATGGACATTGCCAAACATTCACAGTCTAAAGGTATCGAACGTTTATTATGTATTTTTTCGTTTAGAAGAGAAAATGCAGATTCTTGAAAATGTTCTAGATTACTATATTTTAAAATAAATATATTTTACAATAATTGTATTTTAAAATAAATATTTAATAGGTCGAGATTATATGTAAATACTTTTCTAAGTGATTGTAACGTTTAAATCGTAATACTCTTTAACATTATTATTACAAATTTATAATTAAAAAATATTACGATTTAGAAACAACGGACACAACTACAAAAATATTTACATGTAATCTCGACTTATTATGCCAATATGTAAAAATATAGCAATTTAATTGCTATATTTTTGTAATGTTTATTTTATAATTCTAATTATTACACATGTTCATAAAATTAAAAAATCCAACATCAATACTTTGAATTTTGAATTCTGGATTTGTTACCTCAGTGTCATAAATTTTGATAAACTCTTAATATGTAACTAGATTTTACGTGGGCGATTAAATTAAATCGCTTGGGTTTAGAACTAATCGGATTATGGCCCAAGAGCGATGAAGTACCCAAAAATAACTTCTCTTCCGATCTCCGTGTGGTCATTATTTTCGTTATAGTAACATTTATTTCTGGTATACCTCTCACCTGCTCCCTTATACGAGTTTGGGGAGACATGTTACTTATGGTAGACAATCTCCAAGTTACTTTACCTTTGCTAGTGGTCTCGTTGAAACTTGTTGTTATGCGGTATAAACAAACAGGTAGAGATGAAATTATATCTATATGTGGCACGAAGGTATGAAGAAAGTTTATTTATTGTACAAAAGATATGAAACATGACGTATATTTAAAGGTACTTGCCATAGCTTTAAAACAAGAAATAATATGTGACGGTTCTACAAGTGATTATTTTGCTATATTTCAAAGCACTTTTATCCATCATAAAAATGATGGCGGAAGACTGGATGGAACTAAAGACAAGAAAGGAAAGGGATGTAATGATAAGGCGAGCATAAATTGCTAGAATTATTGTCATTAGTGGATACATTCTCATGGTATTGGCGTTTATTATGGTCATTATTCTTCCTTATTTTGGTTTATCGTTAAGGCGTTTGACAAATCTGACGGACCCGGGCAAGCCGCTGCCGTTGCAGACTTATTATTTTTATGACATAGATAAGAGTCCGCAATTTGAACTAACATACATTGTTCAAGCTATTACAGTGTTCTTAGCCGCTGTAACTTACACTTCGGTAGATGCTTTTCTTGGACTCTCGATTCTTCACTTCAGTGGTCAATTGGAAAACTTCAAAAGCCGTATAACTAGTTTGATTTCATGCCAAAATTTTATCTATATTCTGAGTCATAACATAATGACTCATATACGGCTTATCAGGTATTTGCATGTACATATATAATAATATTCGTCATTATATAATTATACAATTGCAAGTAAAACTCAACTACAAATAAAGATCCTGCAATAAAAAATTATTTAATAATTTGTTAATAAAATTAATTTAATAATAAGAGATTTTTATTTCTAATTTTATATTATTAGTATTGTAAAAAAATGATACAAATATTAAAAATAACTATAAAATAATATTTATTAAGATTCGTTGAAGTATGTGATAAGTACTTTATAATTATCTTTCTGTCATAATTAATTGAGGAAGTATAAAAGGTTTTTTTACAAAATATTACTATTAGGTTGTTAAAATAGTTCCGAATGCTCTTTTTACGTATGAGAACAATTTATTAATTAAATTATTTTTCAAAATAAAAACCATTTATTTATTCAATAACTTACCAGTATTCTGCTAGCTGCCGGATTTGGTCTCGGTACCATTTATTTAGACGTAATTGAGATTTTACTCCATTCTGCATACAATCCTGATCTTGCACTGTTTGACTACGGTATTTCGTTCAATAAAGCATTTCTTTTAAGAACAACGAGTCAAAATTATTGAGCAAGTTGACGTAGCACTTGTCGTGAATTCTTTTTGTCTAAATGGTACCAAGATTAAATCCAACAGTTAGAGGACTGATAGCGAATGGTTATTAATGATTTATATTTTGAAAAATAGTATACTTCTGAATAAATTTGTATGTAAGAACTGTTTTTGTATTTTTAGCAAGCTAATAATCTGGTAACTTTTTGAACTTTAATCTAATATTAATCTAATAATTTTTTTTTTACTTATTGTATATATGAAGAACTGTATATGTATATAACGAACTTAATCATGTAATTTTTTAAATTGTTATAGATTCGCTGGTATTATTGAAAATACGTTTACCTTTATGATGTTAGGCTTAGTATTTTATTTTGGCATTGTATTTTGTCTACATGGATTCTTATTACTTACTGTAAGTTTAAACATAATGCCAATTAAGAATATTAGCACACATATTATATATTTTTATTTTTAAACTCATTTTATGTTTCGAAGTATGCAGATTGTTGATGTACCATCTAGGATTTATTAATTTTTACTAATCATTAAGGTATATTATTCAGGTGATTACCGAAGGGAGTGATCTTTCTTTCGCACGATTATGTTTTCCATTAATTGGTATCACCATTTTGCTTTCGCATACTTTCCTTTATTGCGGTGCCGGGGAGATTATAACAATGCAAGTAAGTTACAAATTTTTTAATGTAATTTATGTAAATGTCTTGTAACAGTATGCATAGTATGTTAATACAATATATCAATATATTATTATGTTTATTTACGTTAAGGGCGAAGAAGTATATCGTGCTCTGTGCGATCTTGAATGGTACAAATTAGAACCACAATATGCAAAGAGTCTTATCTTATTAATGATACGAGCTAGCCAACCTATTCGCATCACTGCAGGAAAAATATTTCCACTTACAATGACCACATTTTGCAGTGTGAGATTATTAATAATTTACATGAAATTTATAAATTATTTTTATAGTTAATTTGAAAAATATTTGAATAATATTCTTTAAAAAAAATATTTAGAAAGGAGACATTTAATTTTGTCTATTTCCGTCTATTTCCAAATTAAATGAGTATTTAATTATTAACCCAAAAATATCAAATTAAGATAACAAAACAAGTATATAAATATTTATTTCTAATTATTTTAACAAAAATAATATTTCTATGTTTTTAAATATTCAATTATATAATATATTTAATTATATAATACCAATTATACAATATATTTACCAATTAAAAAATTGTTTCTGTTATTTATATTGTCTACATAGAGAATATGTTACAGTTGTTAAAAACATCGGCTGGTTATATATCATTTCTATTAGCAAACCAAAGATGAAGAAGATATCAAAATTATAGTACATTCATATTAGAAAATTTATGCGAAGCATAAATGTAAAAAATTTTATAAGTAATTATGAATAGAACGTAACAAAGATATGTTAATTATAGAAATAAAATATTTATATTATTCAATTCAATGTGTTTTATTTTATATAATATTTTAAATTAATATATGTGTTATATATTATGTTTATATAGAAAAAGAGAGTAATATTTTTAATATAAGCATTAAATAAAGCATTTATGTCATATAATATCAGATATAATGTCTAAATATTATATTTATTATTTCATATTTAATATATATTAAATTTATGCTAATCGTTGAGAAGGAAATTTTGGCCTGGACACGTACCGAACATTCAAAATTTACAAGGGACGAATGCCAATTAGTAAACATTTAAGAACTTCCGGAACAATAATTATGTATATCATCTGAAGATGGCTTAATAATAAGCTGAAACATGTAATGTAATGTAATGTATTGTCTTTTCAAAGCTTTGAGCAAATTTTCATTGTATTTATGTTAGAGATATATATATTTTAATATTTTTAAAAATTAACTTGACTCTTATATGTCCTTTTTGCGTTGAATTAAATTTATATTGCAAATATAATAATATATAATATAATTTATTTAGGTTTATTAGGATTTAATTTGTACTGAATATTCGATATATTGTATAAAATAAAAGCAAACTCGATGTTCATTACACAACTCAAATAGAGCGAAGATATTACAAATGTATCTTCTTTAATAAATACGAATAACTGATGAATATGATGCTTTCTTAGAAAATTTATTAATAACTACAGCAAAGGTGCAACCGGAGCGTGGGATATAACGAGTATATATAAACACGCTTTTTTTGCTAACTTGAGAAAAATACCTACCTGTTATTACGAATTTTTTTATTCCTAAGTTTTGCACTATGTTCGGTGCAGAAAACTTCTGAGAAACATAAAACGAGGGTCGCGCGATATAGAATATTTAAAACACTTCGCTGCCAGTTGATCGTTCAGACCTTTCAAGAATTATTAAGAACATGCGCAAGCAATACTTCTTGCTAAATAGAAGGTAACGTTGTTGCATAAAAAGGAAACAGCTGTCAGTCTGTAGATATCATTCGACATGGATGATTCAAAATATGCCGGATATCAAGGTGCTTGTCGTTGAAATCGTTGTAACTGCAATTTGAAAAAAAAAAGATATTATAAAAATATATTTATTTATAATGTGCATGTGTGCAAATAGTAATGGGACTTGAGATGTATTTTATTTTATTAATGATAAAAAGTTTTTTTAATTGGATTTGTATAAGTGTATATTATGTTGATTATAAACTCATTAAAAAATAGTAAATTAGCTAATCTAATTAGAGTAAATGTATAGTACTCTTATTTTAGAACGAGTTTTTTTGGGAATAATCTTCGATTTTATGTAATCAAAATATGATTAATGAATACATTTATAATTAATAATTCATAAAACATTATTTTTAAATATTTTATAATATTTATTTGTACATTCTGTTAAATAACATTTTATCTATTTAATTCTAATTGTTAATTTATTTGTGCGTGTTTATAATTATGTTTTACATGAGTTCCGATTTATTAAGGTTTCTACAGGTAGATTTCGAATGGGCGGTGAAATTAAATCGGATCGCTTTAGATTTTATTGGACTTTGGCCTAAAACTGCAAAAAACACTCGACAGAAGTTAATGTGCAATATTCGAGTGCTTATCGTTTTTCTGTCCGTAACTTGTGGCGTACTGATTCCTTCTATACATTCACTCATAAGAATTTATGGAGACATAATGCTAATGCTAGACAATTTACAATTTACCTTACCGGCAATAAGCTGTGCGATAAGAATCGTAATTTTTTGGTGGAAGAAGGAAGGTAGACAATATTAAAAACAATATCCTTAACTTACAAAATTATAATGTCATGAAGAATATTTTATAAATTAAATATATATAAATATAAATAAGAATAATTTATATATAAAATAATTGTCCGGAAAGTCTCTGCAGATGTTTCAATAAATGACATTCGAAAACCCAGTATTTTTACGGCAAAGGAATTTTAAAATTACTTGAAAGATAAAATAATACCTATTCTGAAACAAAATAATGCATTTAAAGTTATTTCCAACAAGAAAGCTGTTTATTTAAATTTTGCTTACAAACCGGTATAGAATTTCCCGGCAATCTAATAATTTCATTCATATACATGAATAGTGAATAAAATCTATTTAAATTATGATTACAATGTAATAAACATTTTAGATTATTAAGTCTTTTTATTTTCTATTTACTATTTGTTTTTATTATTTACTCATATATTATTTTTGTTATTAAAGCTATCATAAAAGTAATATTTATAGCTTTATATCTGTCTGCTTATTTTAACTTTTTATTGCTTAGGATTAATGTTATCATAGTTTTAATTTCAATTTAGTTGTATAACTGTTGAGTGCGCATTTAAATTTGTAATATTAACAATTTTGAAGCTATCATACCAATCATGAATATGATCGCGGAAGATTGGATAAAATCGAAAAGTGTGCAAGACAGAACCGTTATGATTAGAAGAGCATACACTGCACGTATTATTATTACTTGCGCCTATTGCATAATGGGACTAGCATGTTTTTTTATTATCATTCTCCCAAGCTTTGGAATATCAATGAGACTAACTCCCAATATCACTGATCCAGGCAAGCCAATGCCTCTACAAACGTATTACATTTACGATATAAATAAAAGGCCGCAATACGAAATAACGTTTATTAGTCAAGCTATTTATATTCTTCTTGCCATAATATCTTATACTGGAATCGATAATTTCCTTGGATTACTAATTTTCCATATATGCGGTCAATTGGATATTTTGAAAAATCGTTTGACACGTTTGGATAAATATATCAATTCTCACAATATGCTGAAAAGTTGCATGATAAAGCACATTCGTTTACTTAGGTTGGATATTTATATGAATAAAATATATTATTAATTAAATGCACATAATATATACAAGGAATATATTTTATAGAGCCATTGGCGTTATTGAAGATACGTATAATATAACACTTTTAGCGTTATTTGTATACTTTGCAATACTTTTCTCTTTCTATGGCTTCCGAATAATTATCGTAAGTGTTGACAAATTACAAATAAAAATTTATTTGTATAAATTAGATATTGATAATTTATAAACAAAAAATATATATTACATGTTATTAAATTAAATATTAGGAACATCTAAAGTATCGCCAATATGAGAATATTATATCTTTAACGTACTATAAATTATTTAGCTATTCGACGAAGGAAATACTCTATCCATCACTCACTTGATATATTTTATATGCAACGTTTTCACTATATTTTCGCATATGTGCCTCTATTGTGCTCTGGGTGAGATTTTAATTGCTCGGGTGAGTTTTATTTTTTTTATTATAAAAGCAATGTTTACATGACATATGTAATATGATACGATTTATTTCAAAGTAATTACCTACATAATGTTAAAATAATTAGTGACAATTTAATTTGATTAGTTTAAATTCATTATTTAAAAGATTAATATCGATTTTTAGAAATATAGATATTGTAATTATGTTATATTAAAATATATGGAAGAGAAGAATTTCAATATAAAATTAATCTGCAGCAATTTCTTTCCCAAAAACTGATAATTAACTGTTGTACTTAAACTGTACATGCAATATTAATCTATAATCTATACGTTAGTTTACAATTTTATACGAGTACGTGATATAATTACCTTATTTAATTATCCAACTAATGCATACAGAATTGCTACTAATATTCTAGTAATTTTCCTTTTATCAATTTTTATTTTTATTTATATTTAAAAATATTTTATCTTGTTTGATATTATTCACATACAAAAGTTTAAATATATAGTAAATAATTTTTTGCATTTAGTATCTTCATATATTTACATAATGTATGATTGTACATATGGCATAATCTGCACATGAACTCACAGCGGTCTTGAATGCACATAATAATCGGTGTCTAAAAACATTCTTGATATCTTTAAGTGTAATGAAGTATATTATGCGGCATATAATAATAAATGGTATTCTGTGGATCCAAAAATTGCGAAGGATTTGTTGTTTCTATTGATAAGAGGCACTAAACCAGTCTATCTTACCGCTGGAAAAGTGTTTCCGATGACAATGGCAACATTTTGCGGTGTAAAGTATTTTAATTATAATTATAATTATTGCATTATAAAATATTTAATTGTGTTATTGTGATATTTCCCATGCAGTAATCTATGTCATAAATTTTATATGTACCTGTACTTTATTTTATTGCACTTGTATACAATGTTAAACTTTGCAATCATAGAGTGTGTTATTAATTATTAAGTAATAAATATTAATTGATAAGGCTCTCCAGAAACGATCTAACAAATAAGTTTCAATGCCTATCAGAGCCGACATCAAATAGAATGTGTAAAAAAAAAAAAATCTTAATATCTGATAGGCATTGAAACTTATTTGTTATTAATTATATTACTTCTAAACGTGTATTTTTCAGTTAATGAAAACGTCAGCCGGTTATATATCTGTTTTGCATACAACAAAGGGTTAATAAAATAAAGATAAATCTAAATATTTTTCAACATTATACGTTTTTTAATAGAACATGACAATTTAAGAACTGTACAAGTATGTATATGTTAATTGCAAATAAATTATGAATCTTATTGCACGAATTAAAATACAATATGATGCAGATTTTATACTCAGGTACAGATTTGAATTTAGATTAAAATTTAAGTCAACTTAAATCCATTTAAATTTTTGTCTTTTACAAATTGAATTATTTAAAAAATATATGGTAATTATACAGTATGGGGGATGCTGTCCTAATGATCTTGAAAAATGTTGTCAAGGTCACAATCCTGAATAACTTAACAATTAGGTGGCGATCTCTTAGTTTCTCAGATATTAATTTCTGAGATATTTAAAGTTAAAGTGTAATTTCAATAGTAAATTTTCACTTTGGACGACAAACTTGGACGACCTTGATATATATTGTTAAGATCATGATCCTCAGTGACCTCCAACAGGATTTAGCTGTTACTTGTTATTCATTAAAAAGTTATTAAGAAGCAAAATTAATTGTCTGTAATATTTTGAACTGTAATATAGGATTTTACACAGTAATTTTCAATTTTAGCTATATTAGAAAATAAAAGAAATATTATAATTTAAATTATAGTTTCGCAAAGAAGATCGGACACCCTTATGCAGAAGTGTGGAATGGACCTCGCTAATTGGCATGAAAAATTGAATGCTCTTAGGCAGGGAAGAGTGTGGGATGGACTTCGCTTCACTTGAAATGTCTACTTTATCCCGGTTTGGTATAAAAGAAACATTAAACTATATAGCAAAATATGTAGTCGAATATATAGTAAAATATATACACCTTGTGTTCAAAAATTACATTCTATCTTTAAAAATCGTTTTGTCAATAATTTTTAACAAATAATGACCACCGACTAAAACATGTTGGAGGTCACTCAAGGTCGTGACCAATGTCAAGATCAATGTCAAGATCAAAGTCATTGAAGCAGCATCCCCAATATTACATAATTATCATTTATAATTAACCTTTCTATGATAAAAGGGGTTGGATGCGATCTCGTTTAAGATTCTTGAGCAGTCAATAGTCGTAAAAGGCACGTAAAATGGATCTACTAGTTTCTACTCATGCTCATGCAAAGCCTATTTTCACTTTAGAAGTCTATTTACTGACTGTTAAGGGAAATAAGGATAATCTCTGTTTATTTTTACAAGTGCTTTAATGCGATCTCATTGCATTTCGTTTCATTCAAATTCTTTTTACAAATGGCATGCAAGAAAAATCAACGAATCGTTTTTCGCTTATAACGTCCCAATTCAAAATGACTAAGGTGACTACTTAGGAGCCTTAACAGAAAAAGAAGTTTCACGACATATATCATTTACTTCTTTTTACCCATTTTATTATATCGATTGAATGAAATATGAACAAAATAGCATTGGGTCAAATCCAATCCTACATTTCTGGACATCTTGAAAATTTATTTTACCATAGAAGGGTTTAAATCATATTTATCCCTCTTTGTATCTTTTCAAAGTAGTCATCATCAAAATAACAAGAATTACAAGAATACAATGCCATACATGTGATATATTCCCACGCATGCATGATCGGTTGTGTATGATTACTACTTAGGGAACACCAGGGCACGCGAGTTGATACATAATTGAATGGTTAAACGAGCCCGCCAAGGGTTCGACCCCAATTATACGAAAAGTCTCGTTCGAAGACAATAACATTATAAAACATATGTCTGTACAACGCACCTATAGGTAATAATATGTTTGCTAAATAGCATATGTGAATGTTATGATGGTGACGTCTTATATTCACCCATCTATTTTTAATAATCTCATTATCCCATATATTGAATTACTGCAATTATACATAGCAAAACCTCTATTATTAAAATTAGAACTCCCTGCTCTCTCAATAATTCTATTATTAACTTTTCTATATTCTAAATGTTTAAGCTTCTATATTTTTACCTTTGCACTATTTTCCATATTCTTCACGTTTGATCACGTAATCATCACGTAGCAACGTATAAGATGAAAATATTGATAAAAAATATAAGATGCTATGCTTATCGTATTGAAATTTATCAATAATTTAACGATGTTATTACTTTGCACATGTGCTATTAAAGTAGAAATAATGGTAAAATTTTCGAAAAAATAACTTCTCATAATCATGTAAAGATCATTGTTATTTTTTAAATAGAATTGTATTATCTTTTTTTATATAGTATAATTTCTATAATTAATTATTCTGCATATATAAAAGTATTAAGGTATAGATGTCAAAAAGTCATATAGTTTGTGAGATATTTTATATCAAAATTATGTACCAGAATATAAAATATAAAATATCTTTTAAACTATAATTTTTTTTATAAACGTACTTTAATACTTTCATGCATAGAATAATGAAATAAATTAATTGGTACAACACAAATACATAGGTAATTGTAGGTAAAATATCCTGTACACAGAAATTTTTCAATGAATGAATAATAATTTATTAATACTAAATAATCGTATTAAAAGATAGGTAATCTGGTTTTAATATTCTCTTCTCAGTATTGCAAATTAAAGTTATACTCTAATAAATTCAAACATATGACGATTTATAAGTCTTCAAGAAAATGATTCTTCATTTTAATAAAACATAACTATTACAGTGATTGATGATGGACCACTGCAACGCATTGATTACTTTGAAAATAGCAACTCAATCTGCACAATGACATTATCTAAATATAAAAAAGAAGTGAGATTTTTTTGAATATCTGCAGCATGTAAGTAAGTTATATATGGTACGTAAATTTTTTTTTTTCACAACGCTATATGTTATAGCATGATTATATATATGTTATATGTATGTAGATACATGCATCTGCATGCATGTAATGCATAATCATTAAATTATTTATTTAAAAATTAAATTATCTATTATTGCTTGTTACTAATCAAGAAAAATATATATGTATCGACAATTTATCTTTTTAAATAAATTCAAAAATTTTTCAACTTATAAACAATTTAATTTTTAGTATTTATAGCTTTTATCTTAAAAAAGTATTATTTAATAATTCTAACAATATCTAGATTATTTAATTTATCATTTATTATTTACATCTTATTTTGAATTAATGTGTTTATTAATATTATTTCTCACACTATTAGTCACATACAGCAATGTCAACAATTAAAAATTTTTGCGAATTTATTTATCTTGAAAGACAAAAACCATACAATGCAAAATTCTATCCTACATAGCTTATTACTAACTTAAGTATAGTAACATTATAAGCTATAGCTGATTGTAAAACGTGTGAATATGATGCATGTGCGTTTTTCTAACTAACATGGTAATAACCTGTTATTACGAAAACTTTTTTACTACTTTGCGTGATGTTCATCGTTGAAATGCTGAAAACTCGAAACGAGGGGATGTAGAATATTTAAGATACATCGTCGCAAGTTGATCGCTCGATACTTCTAAATGGCATAAAGAGCATGCGCGTGAAACTTTTGCTGCATAGTAGATAACGGTATTTTCTGAAAAAAGAAATAGGTGCCAGTCTTTAAATAATATTCAATATGGACAGTTCGAAATATACCAAGGTGCTTCTTGTGATTATTGTAATTGAGAAAGAGATGAGTAATTTTATAAAACATATGTTTATTTATGATAACATTTAATGTCTTTGTTATATTTTATCGTCATTAATAAAAATATCCTTTCAGTGCTGATTATTAATATACTTATAACTATTGTAATAAACATTAGCCATTTATCATCATATTTGAAATAAGGATTTATATTGTCCGTTTGTTCTTATTTATTATTTTTTAAATAATTTATAAATTTGTATAATTGATAAAACATTTATTTTTGCAAACATTTTATTTATGCAATTGAATAAACATAATATTTTATACATTTATATTAATTATTAGTTCATGTATACGCTTAAGATTTTATCACACTTTTCATAAGCTATGACTTACTAAAGTTTCTATAGGTAGATTTCGAATGGGCAGTGAAATTCAATCGTATAACTTTAGATTTCATTGGACTTTGGCCTAAAACCGCACACAATCCTCGACAGAAGTTAATGTGCAATTTTCGAGTGCTCATCGTTTTTACAGCGATAACATTCGGCGTTCTGATTCCTTCTATACATTCCTTTCTAAGAATTTATGGTGATGTCATGCTAATGATAGATAATTTACAATTTACTTTACCGGCTATAAGCTGTTCGATAAGAATCGCGATTTTTTGGTGGAAAAAAGAAGGTATAAACAATTTTCTGCTGTAACTCTGAACTGCTAAATGTGATAAACATATAAGCGATGTGCAAACTTATAACGAAATTACAATAATTTCTAATTTAAAAAAAATTATTTATATTTTTAGATTATTTAAATTTATACGTACGTTATGATAAAATTAATTTTTTAAACAAACACACATATTTATGCATATCTATGTGTCTAATTTATATTATTAATTTATTAATTTATATTATTAAATTATTAATTTATGTTAATAGCAAACTTAAAATTAGAAATTCAGAATTATAAAATAAAATCGTACATTGTTTCGGTATTTACTTATATCCTTTTCTTTTTTCTATCTATCATTTTTCTTAAAAATACAAGATTATTTTTTTTCGATTCTATAATCATTAAGCTTATAGCTTAGAATTAAACCTATTGTATAATAGTTTCTCTGTTTCAATAATATTAAATGTGCATTAAAATGTACAATATTAACAATTTTGAAGCTATCATACCAATCATTGATATGATTGCGGAGGATTGGATAAAATCAAAAAATGCGCAAGAGAGAAATATTATGATCAGAAAAGCGCAAATTGCACGTATGATTGTTGTGTGTGCATATTGTATCATGGCCATAGGATGCTTATTTGTTATCGTTCCCCCTGGATTTGGAATACCGATAAGATTAACGACCAATATTACTGATCCAGGCAGAATAGTACCACTACAAACTCATTATATTTACGATGTAACAAAACAACCTCAGTACGAACTGACGTATATTAGCCAAACTATCTATATAGTTCTCGCAGTTCTGTCTTATACTGGAATCGATCATTTTCTTGGGTTGCTAATTTTCCATATATCCGGCCAATTGAACATTCTCAAAAATCGTTTGATAAATTTGAATAAATATATCAATTCTCACGACATGTTAAAGATATGCGTGGCACGACACATTCGTTTACTTAGGTATAGTATTTTCTGAAAATATTTACGGTAATAATTAATTTGTGAAATATATATGATAATAATAATTCGTATAATTTATTTTTGTTTTATATCTAATAATATAAAATATCTTTCATAGAGCTATTGCTATTATTGAAGATGCATATAATATAACACTTCTCTCATTATTTCTATACTTTGCAATACTCTTCGCTTTCTACGGCTTCCGCATAATCAACGTAAGTTAATATTTAAGCAAATACTTGAAAATAAAAATTTATTTATAAATTAATTTTGAATAAAAAAATAAATTTACAAAATTATTAACGAAAATAACATCTAAATTATATTTAAAAAAGAAATATTATTATTGTTATATTTATAAGATATTATTTTAAATGTATAAATTTAAATTACAAAATGCTTCTATCACGCATCTTATAAATTTATATAGTTATTCGACGAAGGAAATGATTTATCACTCACACATTTGGTATTCTTTATGTCTACATTTTTTAATTTATTTGTACATATGTGTCTATATTGTGCTCTTGGCGAGTTTTTAGTAGCCCAAGTAAGTCGTTTTTCTTTTCTTATTTTTATAAACGTCGTATATACGACGCTCTATACATTAATACATATTTTTTATTTAACAAAGATATTATTATTAATAAACACTAAAGTTTATTATTTTTCACATACAAATAGCGAAAATTAATATCAGATATATATCAGATAAAATAATTTATATTAAAAAATTAAATATTGTGAAAATTTAATGTAAACTTTTGAAAAAATAAAAATTAATACATAATTTACGTTGTATTTATTGTTTACATGAATATATTAATTTACATTTTAAATAACAGTACAAATTGATTTATAATAAATGAATTTATTTTATTAAAAAATAATATATAGATACAATTTTTATCCAAAAACGCTTTTAATATATTTTAGTGTAATGAAATATATTATGCAGCCTACAGTAATGAATGGTACTCCGTGAATCCAAAAATTGCACAAGACTTGTTGTTTTTGCTAATAAGAGGTGCCAAACCGATATATCTCACAGCTGGAAAAATGTTCCCCATGACAATGATGACATTTTGCAGTGTAAGATATTTTTGTATTTAATTATAATTATTTAAAAAAAAGCATTTAAATGGTTTTAATGATATTTCGTATATATGTAATAAGTCTACATTATAAAATAATTTAAAAACTTCTAAATATTTTATTTTATATTATACCCGTGTATATTTTAGGTATATTTATGTATCTATTTTATATATACACACACACATTATGTATGTCCTCAATTTCGTGATTACATACCTATCCATATTATTAATTATTACTAAAAATATTTTTTTCAGTTAATAAAAACATCAGTCGGGTATATATCTGTTTTGCATACAACGAGAAGTCGTTAAAAAAATCAAATAAATCTGAATTTTTTGGAAAATGTTATTATTTTATAAAATGCAATAATCCAAAGTTGTGTAAATATTAAAATGTTATTACAAATAAATTACAAAGTTTACTGTATAATTTAAAAAATGTGTTAGAAATTATATTAGATAATAAGAAGCATTCTGAAATTAAATTTAATTCTATATTACAATTTAAAAGGAACCATTTTCAAATCAAACCAGCAAATATCAATTGTTGATATTAATTACAGTATGGTCTCCTACAGACGAACGACTTTGTAGCGCCACAATCGAAAGCATCCACCCATTCATACAGAGCTATTCTGTGACGCTCCAGAAAAGTGTCGCGAATATGTTCATATGAGCCACATCATAGCGCTACAAGAAGCGATGCCCATCTGAACGTATCCGCAACGCTTCTTGTCGCGCCACGATGTGGCCCATATGAACATATTCGCGACACTTTTCTGAAGCGCCACAGAATAGCTTGTATGAATGGGTCGACGCTTTCGATTGTGGCGCAACAAAGTCGCTCGTCTGTAGGAGCTCTAAATAGACCAAGAGGCCACTGTAGTGATTGTTTTGTTACCCATAGCGACTAAGTATGTAAGTGGGTAACCTTTCATTTCATGTAATAAAACGTAAAAACAATACATATATATTTAACCCCAGTCGCGATCGCTTGAAGAGGAGGTGGACTTTTCAAAATGTTGCAGATTTTGATCTTTTTACTGAAAGCGTCAATGCTGAATATTGTTGCAATCGATAGTTAATACTCTTATTTCAAGACAGACGAACTTCCACACCCCTCAGAAAGGTGCAAGGGATCGTCATACCGAGTCAAAGTGATAAATTTTTTCTGAAAAAAAATTGATAACAACAAGATTGAATTTTTGTCTACTACTTAATTTTGATATCAATTATCGAGAAATATGGTTCCCATACCTTTTGGATGGTTACGAGGGCAGCCATGCCTACCCGAATAGGTACAATTTTACATGAAGTAAGAAAATTGTATTTGCAATTCACGCACTTTTCTATTTGTTAATTTGTTAATTAAAAATATTTGTTAACAAAAAATATTTTGTTATATGTCTAAATAAAATATATATTACAGCTGTCGTCTTGTTGTGTATCGTTTGCATTAGAAGAAACAATGAAAAAGAAAGTCATCAATACCATCATATCACTTCATTTTTAGACTATATTTCTTAAATAAAAGCTATAAATTAAACTTTAGAAACATAAATACGAGTTAGAAAGTATTTTCTATATATTTGTTATTACAATACTGCTCTCAACTTTGCAATCATTAACTTTTTAGTAAAATACATAAAAACGTGCAACTGAAGGAAATAATGCCACATACCATATATTTCTAATCTTTTATTTTCACAAGAATTATACATATTATATATTTCAAATAAATTTTAAATTTTATGAATTAAATATTATTTTAGATTAATGTGTATTAATTACAGGACAAATTTTTTGCACTTATAATTATTACTTATTAAAATTCATTGACTTTCGATAACATCGTATTATATAATAAATTAAATAAATGCAATTTGCAAATATATTATTTCTATTAAAAAATAAATACCATAAGTATTGTGATACTTAATATGAATTTTTCTTAACTACAGTTAGAATTTTATAGCCTTTTCCAGACGCGTGGGAATATAACATACGTATAATACGGACGCTTTTTCCAACAGCACAATCAACTTGCAACTTTTTATTCACAAATGTCTCACGTGAAATTCTTGGAAATTTGATGAAAATATGAAACAAGAGTTAACGCAGGAAATTTAAAACTTCTTGTTACAAGTCGATTATTCGATACTTTCAAGAAAGCATATTAAAAGCATGCGCATGAGAAATGTTTTTTGATGTTCAGGAGGTAACATCGATTCATGAAAAAGGCAGAGATGTCAGTCTTTAGATAACATTGGACATGGAAAGTTTGAAATATGACCGAGGTGCTTATAGTCTTGATCATTATAGCTGTAAATAAAAATTTTAAGGAAGTATTAACTTTACTTGCAATATGTGCAAAGAGTGAAAGTATTTGTAATATATAGTAATAATTTATGTCTTATTAAATCATCATTAACTGAAATTATGAATTATTGCTTTTTATAGTGTATCGTGTTTTTTATTAACATCTGTATTATGTTATTAAATATCTTAATATATGTAGATACATTAATATCTGTATTATGTTATTAAATAACATGTTATGATCTGTTAGCTAATTACGGCACGTTTAAGCTTAATTATAATTATTATTAGTTATTTGTTTCTTCTATGAATAATTTTCAAACTTGCATGATTAAGCTTGTAAGCTAAAATTGTTTGATATATTATTTTAAACGTATTTCATTAAATAACTTTTTATATATTTGGCCTAATTATGATGTTGTATTATAGTATATTTTTAATTGTGTAATCTTTTTAACGATCTTCGGACTTATCAAGGTTTCTGCAGATTATGAGTGGGCGATGAAACTAAACCGTTTCACTTTAGATTTCCTTGGACTTTGGCCTAAGAATGTTCAAAATCCTTGGCAAAAGTTAATATGCGATTTTCGAGTGCTGATAGCTTTCCTGGGAATAACGTTCTGCCTTTTTATTCCTTCAATACATTCATTAATAATAGTTTTTGGAGATATTTTGCTGATATTAGATAATTTACAAATTACTTTACCAGTTACGAGCTGCTTAATTAGAATTCTAATTTTTCGGTGGAAAAAAAAAGGTAAACATCACTTTTTGTTTATAAGCTACAAGTATGATTAATAATATGTGATTAAAATATTAAAAGTTAAATATTAATAATTATATATAATATCTTTAAATCCTTCACATATTTATTCACATATATAAATTCAGCTAATAAATAGACACATCTTATTTATTATGTATACATATATGTACATATATTACAGTTAATCATGTTATTATGCTTTCTAAAAAATTTATGAGGATATTAAATATTTTCTATATTGCACAGATTTAGAAACTTATGCTGTTATAAATGTTACAAAAAATAAATTTTAAATAGACATGTAAAAAACTTAAAATAAATTAATCTTTTAAATAAGATTCTTATCACTAATTTTCTTCGTAAATAAAAATATTATATAAATTATAAAAAAGAATATATTATATTAATCATTTCAGTATATGCACATAAATACGTATACATTTTGTCAATAAAAAAGATATACATATGTAAATAATATTATTGAATGTACTGATATTTCTTTCGTAAATTAATTAATATTTCCGATTTTAAATTATAATATCATTGTGCTTTAAACTTTAAAGAATTAAGAAAAATAACAGTATTTCATATGTTTTCTATGGTTTAGGATTGATTTTAATATGTCTTCATTATGTTGTAAAACGTGCATAAAATTATTTACTTTTCAAGCTGTTATACCAATTATAAATATGATCACGAAAGATTGGATAAAAATAAAAAGTGATCAAGAGAGAAATTTAATGATACGAAGAGCGCAAACTGCACGAATAATTATTATTTGTTCCTATTGCATAATGGGATTACAATGGTTTTTTGTTTCTGTTCTGCCTATTTTTGGAGTGACAATGAGACTGACACCTAATATTACTGATCCAGGAAGGATACCAATGCCTTTACAATCTCATTATATTTACGATATAACAAAAAGGCCGCAATATGAATTAACATTTATTAGTCAAGCAGTCTATGTAGGTATCGGTATGATGGCCTATACTGGAGTGGACAATTTTCTCAGTCTCGTGGTTTTTCATATATGCGGACAATTAGACATTCTTGAAAATCGTATGCAACATTTGGATAAATACAAAAATTATCCCAAAATACTGAAACGCTGCATAGAAAAACATATTCGTTTGCTTAGGTTTGTTACTTATAAGAAAACGTATATGTATGTGATAATCTGTATAAAATATGTGATTGAACATATTTGGTACATAAAATGTCTTCCATAGAGCTATTGATATCATTGAAGATACGTATAACGGAATACTTCTCTCTTTATTTATATATTTCGC
Organism: Trachymyrmex cornetzi; assembly: GCF_001594075.2. Lineage (NCBI taxonomy): Eukaryota > Metazoa > Arthropoda > Insecta > Hymenoptera > Formicidae > Trachymyrmex > Trachymyrmex cornetzi. The sequence continues at coordinate 3,357,515 of NW_017300343.1, read as the reverse complement.
TATACTCTTTGCTTTCTATGGATTTCGGATAATTAGCGTAAGTATTATTGAAACTGAAAATTGAATAAAAAGACGGTTATGTCTAAATTGTTCTGCTGAAAAATTTTATACATTTTAATATGATTATAATCAATAAGTTGTTATATATACATTTAAATTTACATGTTATTACAAAATTAAATATTATTACTAATTAGAATAATTATGTTGTATCGTTTATGTTTTTCATCATTTTCATAACTTAATTAGCTATTCGATGAGGGAAACTATATGTCGATCACTCACTTAATCTATTTCATATCCTCAATTATCAATATATTTACACACATGTGCCTATATTGCGTCCTTGGCGAAATTTTAGTGGCTCAGGTAATGAGTTACATGAATATTTTATTTTATTTCAGAATTATGTAAATTGATGTTGTATAATTTTGCATGTTAACTATAAACTACTGTACACATACAGAGGAAAGGCCTCTATTATGAGATATCGAGTTCATTTTGGGTAAATACTAGAAGTCTATGGGCAGAATTAAAAAAAATAATAGGTCATTTGAAAGGGAATTTAGTAAGCTGTAAGATAATGTTATATAAAATTAAATTTAAATTTCATTTTTTTGAAAATTAAGGAAACATAGAAAGTGAGCAAATCACAAAGTCAAAGAATTGTGCTCCTAATATGGCCCGAGAAATCGATAGTAAAATACAAAGTATATCAGTATTGCAATTAAAAAACTTTATTTAATGTTCCTAAAATAGAAACAAATACATCCAGCGTGCACAAAAAATGAGCATGCGGTAGATTATACTACCCAGAATTCGCCTTCAGGTAGTTGGAATCAAGCATCGCAGAAATAGGCACTCGACGTTTATTCCGGTTATTCTTTTTATTATTGTACAATAACACTTATACTTTAGCAACGATTGTCACGATAACGTAGGAGCATGGGTTATTTCATATTATTAGAAATACCCTGGGAATCTCATATTATGATTTCCACGTCTTACGGTTTTACGATCACCAAATCTAACTTCTGCAATTTAGCAAATCAACATATTTTGTATTTTTCTATTAGTACGACCTTATTCTATCACTATATAAAGAATTTATTGCCAAATATTTATTTATTAAATAATAACAAGATTTAAAGGCTCATTTCAATGAAACTTGAAGACATCCAAATTCAAAAATCTTTTTTTACAATGGCTACAGGCATGACTTGACAACGAACTTTCTACAAAATAGCTTTCAATCCAAGAGCAATAGATGTATGGTAAAACCAATAGATAGCGCTAATTAGTTTAGCAGAAACGCTACTATCTCATATTAGGCGCCTATTTAATTTAGTGGTTTCCTCTAGTAATCACTAATTTTTATTTATATATGAAGTAATGTAATAATTGATATCTAAAAGTGTTTTTAATATTTTAAGTGCAACAAGGTATACTATGCGGCGTACAGTAATAAATGGTATACTATGGATCCAAAAGTTGGAGGAGATTTGTTGCTCTTAATGACAAGAGGTTCTAAACAGATTTGTCTTACCGTTGGAAAAATGTCTCCTGTTACAATGGCCACATTTTGCAGTGTAAGATATTTTAATATTTAATTATAATTATTATATTAAACTATTATTCCATGTCATAAAAATTTCATTGAAATCTATTATACCTGTATAAAATTTAAATTATTTATTTTATGTACTAAATTTAAAATCTTCACCAAACTTTATGTTTATTTAACTGTTAAATTTATATTGTTAATCATACTATTATATAAAAAATATATTTTTTAGTTAGTAAAAACATCCGTTGGTTATATATCCGTCTTGCATACAACAAGAAGATGATGCAAAGTATGAAAAATAGTAACTTTTTGCCAATATTATGCAATTTTTGATAGAATACGATAGAAATGTGCCGATATTAACACGTCGTTTGCAAATAAATATATCTTACTGCATTATTCAAGTAGAATATCTTAGAATTCTATTAAGTAACGGTAAAAATGTGTTAGTAGCATAAAAAATGATGTCGGAAAATTTAATTAACTTGAAAATTGAAATAACCGTAACCTGCAGACACTTGTTAAGTTGTAAGCTTTAAAAACGATAAAAAGTGCTATCTCGAGCATTTATGCGTTTGTCACAATTAGAGCACGAATGTACGTAATCTGCAGCGAGTAATAAATAACGAAATTAATTTATCGCATGTGCATGCAAATATACGCGAAAAGCTCTACAATTACGATATTACAATTTTATATATATATATATATACATATATATATATATATATATACATATATATAGAATTACTATACAAACAACAAAAGAGGAAAATATTATGTAGTGAGCAGAGATTACTATAGTAACTGTTATCAACGGACATATTTTAATGTATATGGCCTATTACTAACTGTAGTTATAAACTATAGCCGATTATAGTAGTGAGAGAGAACAATGGATATATATACATACGTTCTTTCTTTCTTAACATGACATCCCTGTTATTAAATTTTTTTGTTCGCGAATGTTTTGTGCGATGTTCGATATTGAAGTGATGGGAACTTCATACGAAGGTACAGAATATTTTATACTATGTTCATCTTTCTCAAAAATTATTATAGAGAGCATGCGCGAGAAAAGTTTTTCTCCGAATAGGAGGTAACGTCGATTCATGAAAGAGAAGTAGACGTCAGTCGCCAGATAACATTCAACATGGAAACTTCAAAATATAATGGATACCAAGGTGTTTATTTTCTTGATTATTGTAAATGACTGTAATTGAGAAAGTGTCAATAGAAATATTTTCACTACAACTTGAGCGATTAATGATAACATTAAAAATTTTTAAATTATGCATTTCATGATAGTATTATGCATTTATATTGTATTTCATGATAGTATTTGTGTCGTTTTATTAAAATATTAGCTACATCTAATTTGAAATTTTGAGTGATTCTTCTTTACTATTTTTTCAACTTGCGTGATTATTATGATTAGACCTGCGGTTATTGAAAAGTAAAGTGTTTCTAAACATTGTATTATGCATTCAATTAAGTATAATTAATTTTATATTTACATATTTAACTATGGTTTTACTTAAGCATGTTTTAAAAATAATGCAAACGATCTTTTTAATCAATTTCGGACTTATTAAGATTTCTGCAGGTAGATTTCGAATGGGCGGTAAAACTAAATCGTTTCGCTTTAAATTTGATTGGACTTTGGCCTAAGACTGCACAAAATTTTCGACAGAAGTTAATGTGCAATTTTCGAGTGCTTGTCGTATTTTTGAGTGTAACACTGGGCCTCCTTATTCCTTCTATACATTCCTTAACAAGAATTTTTGGAGACATTGTATTAATGCTAGATAATCTACAGTTTACTCTACCAGCTATAAGTTGCTTGATAAGAATCGTAATTTTCTGGTGGAAACAAGAAGGTAGACTAATTTTGATATTTATCTAAACTATTAAATACAGTAAGCAATATATAATTTAAATATTATATCATAATTAATATTTAATATTTACAAGTCTCTAAAATACCTGAAAACTTTTTACACAAATAAAACTGTAGTTATAAAACTTTATAATATGTATTTATAAGACTATACATATACATATATATATCTATTTTTATATAAAGAGTGAACTATGCACATTCTAAAATTTTTTTAATTATAAGTACTCTATATGCATTTTTCTTATTGAAAATATTTACACATAAATTATTTCATAAAACATAACTAACAATTTTTACAAAATCCACAATTTCATCTGTTATTACGTATATAAAAATGTTAATGGAAAGTCATAAAAAAATCCGTATGCTTGTATAGATAAGATATTTACAGTTATATATATATAAATAAAATGATTGAATATATAATGCAATCAAAATTTCATAGTTTACAAGTCAAAAACCTATAATGCAACCCAATGCAATGAGAAACGCAGGCAATAGGAACAGGAAATATAAAACGGATTACAACCTGTCAGAAATCGTGTATTTTAGTATACAGTTTCTGAATAATTGAAATCTGTTATTCTCCCTGTTCCTATTGTCTATGCTTTTCAATTGTGCATTAAACTTTATATTTTTATTTCTTACATATTCTATAATATTATTTTTTTATTAAAAATGCAAAAATATATTCCTTTTTACTTTTTCAATTTTTTATCGCTTATGATTAAATTTTTGTAATAGTCTCTATTCCGATTCAATTATTTGTTAAGTGATAAAAATTTTTAATATTAACATCTTTTTAAGCTATCGAATCGATCATGAACATGATCATGGAGGATTGGATAAAATTGAAAAATGCTGAAGAGAGAAGTATAATGATCCAGAGAGCCCGGTGTGCACGTATAATTATTACATTCGCATACTGCATGATGGGAATAGGATGCTTTTTTCTTATCGTTCTACCTAGTTTTGGAATATCAATGAGAGACACCACCAACGTTACTGACCCAGGCAAACCAATGCCCCTACAAACTCATTACATTTACGATGTAACAAAAAGTCCACTGTACGAACTGACATTTATTAGTCAATCTGTTTATATCATTATTGCCATGATGTCCTATAGTGGAATCGATAATTTTCTCGGGTTGTTGGTTTTCCATATATGTGGTCAATTAGATATTCTGAAGAACCGTTTAACAAGTTTGGATAAATGTAAAAATGCTCACAAAATACTAAACAGTTGTATAACAAGACACATACGCTTACTTAGGTTTGATCCATATGAAGTACATAATCAATACTTCACCTATATACATATATCTAATATACGGACCATCTTTTATAGAGTCATTGACATTATTGAAGATACATATAATGTAATACTTCTCTTTTTATTCGTATATTTTGCGATTCTTTTCGCTTTTTATGGTTTTCGAATAATTGCTGTAAGTATTTTTTATTTCGTGTAATTTATTTAAATAAAATGTGATTTTTAACTTTGAGAAAATAATTGGGAAATATATAAAAACGTATACATTTATCAAATATCTAAAAATAAGGCTTGGAAGAATCTATCAATAATAATAAAAATAAGCAAGCCCATTAAAGCCAACATCAGTTGTTCGGATGCACAATTTATTTTCGTGTTAATTTAACAAATCATATCAAAAATTAATTAATATACGTTTCGACCCCTATATTTGGGTCCTTATCAATATAAATCTAAATCCGCTTACATACTATACGCAAATTCCAACATTGCGTTACGTGACGGTACAGCTCGTTCTTCTTTATCCAATTTCCAAGTTAGATAAAATGAGAACGGAGTCCAATACATTATGTCAAAAACATTATGTCAAAAAGTAGAACACATTGCTCATCCAATTGTCAGATATAATGTAGCCATATATTCAAAACTGACATCAAGATCTTGTGGTGTCGACAGTCAGAGACGAAAATGAGCAATGTGTTCTACTTTTTGACATAATGTATTGGACTCCGTTCTCATTTTATCTAACTTGGAAATTGGATAAAGAAGAACGAGCTGTATCGTCACGTATCGCAATGTTGGAATTTGCGTATAGTATGTAAGCGGATTTAGATTTATATTGATAAGGACCCAAAATAGGGGTCGAAACGTATATTAATTAATTTTTGATATGATTTGTTAAATTAACACGAAAATAAATTGTGCATCCGAACAACTGATATTGGCTTTGATGGGCTCTTGCTTATTTTTATTATTATGTATACATTTATATTATATCATAATTTTTCGAATTAATATCAATATTTAAAAAATTGTGTTTTGTCTTATCCTATAAATTCATATAGCTATTCGACGAAGGAAATGATTTATCATTCACACATTTGGTTTTCTTTATATCTACATTTTTAAATTTATTTGCACATATGTGTCTATATTGTGCTCTTGGCGAGTTTTTAATAGCCCAAGTAAGTTGTATTTTTTTTTTATTTTTATAAACGTTGTATATACAACGCTCTATATATTAATACTATTTTTCATTTAACAAAGATGTTATTATTAATAAACAATAATTATTATTTTTCACACACAAATAGCGAAAATTAATATTATAAATATATTGATAACGTAATTTTATTAAAAAATTAAATGTTGTGAAAATTTAATGTAAACTTTTTGAAAAATTAATACATAATTTACATTGCATTTATTGTTTACTTGAATGTATTAATTTACATTTTAAATAACAGTATAATTTGATTTATAATGAATTTATTTTATTAAGAAATAACATACAGATACAATTTTTATCCAAAAACGTTTTCAATATTTTTTAGTGTAATGAAATATATTATGCAGCCTACAGTAATGAATGGTACTCCGTGGATCCAAAAATTACACAAGATTTATTGTTTTTGCTAATAAGAGGTGCTAAACCGATCTATCTCACCGCTGGAAAAATGTTCCCCATGACAATGACGACATTTTGCAGTGTAAGATATTTTTATGTTTAATTATAATTATTGTAAAAAAAAGGCATTTAAATTATTTTAATATTTTATATACATGTAATAAGTCTACATTATAATAATTTAAAAACTTTTAAATATTTTATTTTTTATTATATCCATGTGTATTTTAGGTATCTATGTATCTATTTTATGTATACATTATATCTTAAATTTCGTAATTACACGTCCATATTATTTATTACTAAAAATATTTTTTTCAGTTAATAAAAACATCAGTCGGATATATATCTGTTTTGCATACAACGAGAAATTATTAGAAAAATAAAATAAATCTAAATGTTTTTTAAAAATGTTATTTTTTAAAATACAACAATCTAAAAATTGTTTAAATATTAAAATGTTATTATAAATAAATTTACTGTATGATTTGACAAAAATGTGTTAGAAATTATATTAAATAATAAGAAGCATTCTGGAATTAAATTTAATTCTATGTTTCAATATTTTAAAAAATCCATTTTCAAATCAAACCATCAAATATCAACTGTTGATATTAATTATAGTATGGGCTCCTACAGACGAGCGATTTTGTAGCGCCACAATCGAAAGCGTCGACGCATTCATACGGAGCTATTCTGTGGCGCTACAGAAAAATGTCGCGAATATGTTCATATGGGTCACATCGTTGCGTGACAAGAAGCGTTGCGGATGCGTTCGGATCGGCATCGCTTCTTGTAACGCCACGATGTCGCTCATATGAACATATTCGCGACACTTTCTTGTAGCGTCACAGAATAGTTGTATGGCTATAATAGACTCATTGTCAAGAAACATGGTTTCTATTCCTTTTGGATGGTCATGAAGACGGCCATACCTACCCAAAGACGTACAATTTTACATGGAGTAAGAAAATTGTACATGTTCAGGTAGGTATGGCTGCTATCGATTGCAACAACATTCAACCTTGACGCTTTCAGTAAAAAAATCAAAATCTTGAACAACATTTTGAAAAGCCCATCTCCCCTTCAAGCGACCGCGACCAGGCTTAAATATGTATGTATTGTTTTATGTTTTACATGAATAAAAGTCATGTAAAGTTACTCACGTCTCATACTTGTCGCTATGGGTAACAAAATCACTACAGTGGCCTCTTGGTCTAATATAATAATATAGTATAAAATAGATATGTGAAGGGGAGGACAAGACAGAGAGAGAGAGAGAGAGAGAGAGAGAGAGAGAGAGAGAGGGAGGGAGAGAGAGAGAGAGAGATAAAGATATACACATATGTACTTATTGCGTCACACACGCATAACGTATAAATTCGATCGGGCAACCTCGACACGATACACCATAGTAATTACAATATAATACCGTATTATCCCATATTTGCAGTTCACTTACTCTTTTCTGTTTGTTAATTAAAAATATTTTAATATAAAAAATATTTTGTTGTATGTCTAAATAAAGTATATATTTCCGCTTAAAACTGTCTCCTTATTGTTTATCGTTTGTATTAGAAGTGACAATGAAAATGTAAGAAAGGTCATCAATACCATTATATCACTTTGTTTTAGATTATATTTTTTAAATAAAAGCTAAAAATTAATCTTCAGAAACTTAAATACCAGTTAGAAAGTATTTTCTATAAGGTATAATAGTTATTATAATACTGCTTTTTCAATTTTGCAATTATTAACTTTTTAGTAAAATACACAAAAACGTGCGACTAAAGGTAATAATGCCACATATTTCTATTCTTTACTTTTCACAGGAGTTATATATTTCAACATATAGTTTTAACATAAATTTTATAAATTAAACATTATTTTGGATTAATGTATTAATTATAGGACAAATTTTTTTGCACTTATAATTATTACTTATTAAATTCTTTGACTTTCAGTAACATCATAGTATATAACAAATAAATGAAATGCAATTTGCAAATATATACTTTCTATTAAACAAAGAACACTATAAGTATTGTGTGTGTGTGTGTGTGATACTTAATACGAATTCTTCTTAACTACAGTTAGAATTTTATAGCCTTTTCCAGAAGTATAGGAATATTTCATATGTACGGGCACTTCTTTCAACAGCATAATCAACTTGCAACTTTTTATTCACAAATGTCTCACGTGAAGTTCTTGGAAATTTGATGAAAATTTGAAACAAGAGTTAACGCAGGAAATTTAAAACTTCTTGTTACAAGTCGATTGTTCGATAATTTCAAGAAGTAATATTAAAAGCATGCGCATAAGAAGTGTTTTTTGCTGTTCAAGAGGTAACATCGATTCATGGAAAAGGCAGAGACGTCAGTCTTTAGATAACACTGGACATGGAAAGTTGGAAATATGACCGAGGTACTTATAGTCTTGATCATTGTAGCTGTAAATAAAAATTTTAAGGAAGTATTAACTTTACTTGCAATATGTGCAAAGAGTGCAAGTATTTGTAATAATAATAATTTATGTCATATTATATCATCATTAACAGAAATGATTTATTATCACTTTTTATAGTGTATCGTGTTTTTTAATATCTGAGTTAATCTTAATATATGTAGATACATTAATATCTGCATTATGTTAATAAATGACATGTTGTAACCTGTTAGCTAATTACGGCATATTTAAGCTCATATTTATTACTAGCTATTTGTTTCTTCTTATGAATAATTTTTAAACTTACATAATTAAACTTCTAAGCAAAAGTTGACCGATATATTATTTTAAAAGTATTAAATAACTTTTTGTATATTTGAATTAATTATGGTGTTATATTATAGTATATTTTGAATTAAATCATCTTCTTAACAATCTTCGGACTTATCAAGGTTTCTGCAGATTTCGAATGGGCGGTGAAACTAAACCGTTTCACTTTAGATTTCCTTGGACTTTGGCCTAAGAACGTTCAAAATCCTTGGCAAAAGCTAATGTGCGATTTTCGAGTGCTGATAGCTTTCCTGGGAATAACGTTCTGCCTTTTTATTCCTTCAATACATTCATTAATAATAGTTTTTGGAGATATTTTACTGATATTAGATAATTTACAAATTACTTTACCAGTTATGAGCTGCTCGATTAGAATCATAATTTTTTGGTGGAAAAAAAAAGGTAAACATCATTTTTATAATTTATAAGCTACAAGTATGATAAATAATATATGACTAAAATATTAAAAGAGAGTTGAATACTAATTATTATATATCCTTAAATCCTTCACAACATATTTATTCACAGATATAGAGATTCAGCTCATAAATAGATTCACCTTATTTATTATATATATAGTTAACCATGTTAGTATGCCATTTAAAAAATTTATGAGTATATTAAGTATTTTCTATATCTCACAAATTTATAAACTTATGCTATTATAAATGTTAGGAAGAATAAATTAAAAATAGACATGTATAAATTAAAATAAAATCTTTTAAATAAGATTCTTGTCGCCAATTTTTTGTAAATAAAAATATTATATAAGTTATAAAAAAGAATATATTATATTAATCTTTCCAGTATATGCACATAAACACGTATACATACATTTATGCCAATAAAAAAGATTTATATATATATATATACATATGTAAATAATATTATTATACATACATGATATATTTCTTTCGTAAATTAATTAATATTTCTGATTTTAAATTATAATATTATTATGCTTTAAACTTTAAAAAATTAAAACAATATAACAGTATTTCGTATGCTTTCTATGATTTAGAATTGATTTTAACATATCTTCACATTATGGTATAAAACGTGCATAAAATTATTTACTTTTTAAGCTGTTATACCGATTATAAACATGATCATGAAGGATTGGATAAAAATAAAAAATGATCAAGAGAGAAAATTAATGCTACGAAGAGCGCAAACTGCACGAATAATTATTATTTGTTCCTACTGTATAATGGGATTACAATGGTCTTTTATTTCTGTGCTGCCTATTTTTGGAGTGACGATGAGACTGACACCTAATATTACCGATCCAGGAAGGATACCAATGCCTTTACAATCTCATTATATTTACGATATAACAAAAAGGCCGCAATATGAATTAACATTTATTAGTCAAGCAGTCTATGTAGGTATCGGTATGATGGCCTATACTGGAGTGGACAATTTTCTCAGTCTCGTGGTTTTTCATATATGCGGACAATTAGACATTCTTGAAAATCGTATGCAACATTTGGATAAATACAAAAATTATCCCAAAATACTGAAACGCTGCATAGAAAAACATATACGTTTGCTTAGGTTTGTTACTTGTAAGAAAACATATATGTATGTGATAATCTATACAAAATATATGATTGAACATATTTGGTATATACAATAAAATGTCTTCCATAGAGCTATTGATATCATTGAAGATACGTATAATGGAATACTTCTCTCTTTATTTATATATTTTGCAATACTCTTTGCTTTCTATGGATTTCGGATAATTAGCGTAAGTATTATTGAAACTAAAAATTGAATAAAAAGATGTTTACGTCTAAATCTTCCTGCTGAGTAATTACATACATTTTAATGAATATAATCAATAAGATATTATATATACATTAAAATTTACATGTTATTACAAAATTAAATATTAATAATAATACTAATATTAATACTAACAGGAATAATTATGTTATATCGTTTATGTTTTTTCATAACTTAATTAGCTATTTGATGAGGGAAATGATATGTCGATCACTCATTTAATCTATTTCATATCTACTATTATCAATATATTTACACACATGTGCCTATATTGTGTCCTTGGCGAAATTTTGGTGGCTCAGGTAGTGGGTTACATAAATATTTTATTTTATTTCAGAATTACGTAAATTCATATATTATATAATTTTACATGCTAACTGTAAACTACTGTGCATATATAATAATGACTGATTTTTATTTACATATGAAGCAATGTATATAATAATTGATATCTAAAAGTACGTTTAATATTTTTAAGTGCAACAAAGTATACTATGCAGCGTACAGTAATAAATGGTACACCATGAATCCAAAAGTTGCAGGAGATTTGTTGCTTTTAATGGCAAGAGGTTCTAAACAGATTTGTCTTACCGTTGGGAAAATGTCTCCTGTTACAATGGCCACATTTTGCAGTGTAAGATATTTTAATATTTAATTATATTTATTATATTAAAACATTATTTAATATCATAAAAATTTAGTTAAAATCTACTATACCTATTATATTTAAAATTTGAATGATTTATGTATTAGGTGTACAATCTTCATCAAACTTTATGATTATTTAACTATTAAATTTATATTGTTAATCACATTATTATTTAAAAAATATATTTTTTAGTTAGTAAAAACTTCCGTTGGTTATATATCCGTTTTGCATACAACAAGAAGGTGATACAAAGTATGAAAAATGGTAACTTTTTGCAAATATTGTGCAATTTTTGATAGAATACGATAGAAATGTGCATGTCATTTGCACATAAATATATCTTACTGCATTATTCAAGTAGAATGTGCTTAGAATTCTATTAAGTAATGGTAAAAATGTGTTAGTAGATAGAATAAGAAAATAATGTCGGAAAATTTAATTGACTTGAGAATTGAAATAATCATAACCTGCAGATTAACTTGTTACATTGTAAGCCAGTCTTCTTTTTATATTTAACTATTTATTTTATATAATACTTTATTAAATTCGTCATTAGATATAAATTAACTACTTTTATATTACAATATTATGTTTCAAAAGTTATTTATTTAATAAAATATTATATATATATATATATATATATATATAGAATTATTATACAAACAACAGAAGGGGAAGATATTATGTAGTGAGTACAGATTGCTACAGCAACTGTTATCAACGAACATATTTTAATGTATATATGGCCTATTACTAACTGTAGTTATAAACTATAGCCGATTATAGAAGTGTGAGAGAACAATGGTAGAGAACAATGGATATATATACATACGTTCTTTCTTTCTTAACATGACATCCCTGTTATTAAATTTTTTTGTTCGCGAATGTTTTGTGCGATGTTCGATATTGAAGTGATGGGAACTTCATACGAAGGTACAGAATATTTTATACTTTGTTCGTCTCTTTCTCAAAAATTATTATAGAGAGCATGAGAAAAGTTTTTCTCCGAATAGGAGGTAACGTCGATTCATGAAAGAGAAGTAGACGTCAGTCGCCAGATAACATTCAACATGGAAACTTCAAAATATAATGGATACCAAGGTGTTTATTTTCTTGATTATTGTAAAATAACTGTAATTGAGAAAGTGTCAATAGAAATATTTTCATTACAATTTGTGCGACTAATGATAACCTTAAAAACCTTTAAATTATTGCATTTCATGCAATAGTGTTTCTGTTATTTTATTAAAATATTAGTTACATCTAATTTGAAATTTTGAGTGATTCTTCTTTACTATTTTTTCAACTTGCGTGATTATTAAAAAGTGATAATTATAATTAGATCTGTGGTTCTTGTGAAGTGTTTCTAAATATTGTATTTTGCATTCAATTAAGTATAATTAATTTTATATTTACATATTTAACTATGGCTTTACTAAACATGTTTTAAAAATGATGCAGGTCTTTTTAATAAATTTTGGACTTATTAAGATTTCTGCAGGTAGATTTCGAATGGGCGGTGAAACTAAACCGTTTCACTTTAGATTTGCTTGGACTTTGGCCTAAAAACGTACAAAATCCTTGGCAAAAGTTAATGTGCAATTTTCGAGTGCTGGTGATTTTTCTGGGACTAATGGTCTGCCTTGTTATTCCTTCTATACATTCTTTGATAAGAATTTTTGGTGACGTTATGCTAATGTTAGACAATTTACAATTTACTTTACCAATTATAAGCTGCGTAATTAGAATCATGATTTTTTGGTGGAAAAAAGAAGGTAAGCATTTTAATCGTTTTACTTATACATATATACAATTTAGCGACGTTTATACAACATATAAAAAGTAAAAAATACATTCTTTATTGACAAGTACTTATATAAATATGCAATTATATAAATATAAACTCAATATTTATAAACTTTGTACTGAGAAATTAATATCTCGATAAAATGTTTTAATTGAGTTGTGTGTGGTTCACTCCGTATCAGCAGGCCTCCTGAAAATTTATAACTAAAATTCGCTACTCGGATCACCAAGAATCGAGATATTACTGCAAAGCAACCATAAAAAATAGAACATATATGCATCGTATACTTATATATAAAGTATTTGCTAATAAAACACATTTTTTTTGTTAATTTTTTACATGCCATATAAATATCGTTCGAAATTCACTTTCATACATTTAATGAATTTATCATAAAAAATTGTCAAGAATTTCTATAATGTGACTCTCAATTTCCTCAAGGAATCTTTCTAATGATTCACATCGTTCTATTTATTACATTAAAATATAACATCGTTTTTTTATAAAGAAAATATTAACATTGCATAAATTTTTTTTTCTGTACGTTTTACTGCTTAAAATTAAAATGAATATACTCTAACTTAACAACGCTAAAAAATATAAATAAAATTCTTCACCTTTTAAACCATTTTAAGCTATTGTACCCATTATAAATATGGTCACGAAGGATTGGATAAAATCAAAAAGTGATCAAGAAAAATATTTCATGATCCAAAGAGCGCAAAGTGCACGCATAATTATTATTTGTGCCTATTGCCTAATGGGAGTACAGTGCTTCTTTCTCGTTATACCACCTACTTTCGGAATGTCAATGAGATTGACTCCCAACATTACTGATCCAGGAAAACCAATGCTTGTGCAAAGCTACTATGTTTATGATATAACAAAACGACCGCAATATGAACTGACATTTCTTAGTCAAGTCATCTACGTAGTTATTGCCTTGATGATCTATACTGGAATTGACAATTTTCTCAGTCTTCTAATCTTTCATATATCTGGTCAGTTAGACATTATCAAGTGTCGTTTGACACGTTTGGATAAGTACACAAATTATCAAAAAGTGCTAAGATGCTGTATAGATAAACATCTTCGTTTACTTAGGTTTGTTAAGAAAATATACGCACATATAATCTATCCGAAATATACAAAGTGATTTAGAACAATTATTTATCCTTGAAACGCCGTATTCCTTGACTTAATTTTAAAACGATTTTTCCTTTACTAAAATTTTATCTAAAACTTAGTCTTTAAATTATAATTCCCGTAATTTGCTAACTATTTTTTCTTATAATTTAAAAACTAAGCTTTAGTGAAGAAAATAAAACTTTAGTGAAGGAAAAATCGTTTAAAAATTAAATAAGAAATATGGTATTTCAAAATTAAACGGTTGTTGTGAATCACGCTGTATAATCGAATATATTTATATACTTTGCAGAGCTATTGATGCTATTGAAAATATGTATAATATAATACTTCTCTCCTTGTTTATATATTTTGCGATACTATTCGCTTTTTACGCATTTCGGGTAATTAGCGTAAGTATTAATAAAACGCTTAAAAATTAGAATTCATATTAATTAATTTTTAACGTTACAAAACTACTAATGTGTATATAATATCTAAATTTTTACTATACTTATAACATGTTTTATTATGGACACCTGAAATAATTTTAATTATGAGATACTATATCTTTATGTAAAACTTATAAATTAAATAAATAAAGGTATTCAACGAAGGAAATCATTTACCAGTTATTCGTTTCGTATTTTTTACATTAACCATTTTAAATTTATTTGGGCATATGTGTCTATATTGCGTACTCGGGGAGATTCTAATGGCTCAGGTTAGTTACATATATATTTTTATTATAGAAATCATATAAATTGAATATTGTGCGTAATTAAATTTGCAAACTATTATACAATATGCAATGTTTATTTTCTCTATTTGTTGTAAAACTATTTAAACAGTAACTTGTTTAAAAATGTTTTTGATATTTTCAAGTGTAATAATATATATTACGCGGCATATAATAATAAATGGTACACTATGGATCCAAAAACCACAAACAATTTATTAATCTTAATGACAAGAGGCTCGAAACCAATCTATCTCACCGTTGGAAAAATATTTCCTGTTACGATGACCACATTTTGCAGTGTAAGATACTTTAATGTTTGATTAGAAATATTATATTAAAATATTGTTTGGTACTATAGTATTTTCACATAAAAATTTTTTAATATAAAGAATTAAATTTTACATTTAATGTATGTATTATTTTAATTGCTTACTTACTCACATACTTACAAAACTGAAATTATTAAACATATTACCACAAAAATTTGTTTTTTAGTTAGTAAAAACATCTGTCGGATACATATCCGTTTTGCATACAACAAGAAGGTAATAGAAAAAATGAACACTTATGAGAAATTTTTCCGAACATACAATTTTTTATAAAACACTAGTTTAAATATCAATACTATATCATTTACAAATAAATATATCTTAATGCATTAATCAAAAGGAATGAACCAGTAGGGAATCAATTTTTCTTAAGTAATAACACACATGTAAAATTAAATTTTAAAAAATCATAAATTAAAGGTACCTACACAACAGATGTGTCTAAAATACATTGCATGAATATCCTAAAACCATATTTACGAAATGTAATATTTTTAGGACATTCCTATGATATATTTTGATTATTTCTACTGTATGATAACGGTTTTTCGTGAATTTTATATAAACTAAGTTTGCTTTTGAAATTAAATCGTTTATTTTATAAAATATATTATTAAATACAGATAAGCAGTTTTAAATAACGATAATATATTTTAAAGGTTATTTATTTAATAAAAATATTTCAAAGAATCGCTTAATTTCTATAACAATTTCTTATGTTTAGTTTTTGTTCTTAGAACTTTATAAGAGCATCTAAAATATTACGGTCATTCCCAATTAAATGAAATCATGTGTTTTCTTACATTATTATAAATAATCTTTTTATTTATATAAAGTCTATAGCATGTTATACAACAACCTAATACATAAACAGCATAGTTTTAACGCCAATTGAATTACTGAATATATAAATGTTCATAATATAAAGATTTGTTACAATCAAAGATGGATAATGATATATAATATATTTTGTCGCGTCTCAGACTCATAACTAATCTTACAAATTTATAATTATCTGTCACTTGTAATTAATTTCAGCTAATATTAGTATTAATTTGTGAAGTTAGTTTTATTTCTTTGCTTCTTACACTTAAATATTATATTTAAATTTATTTGTTACGTACACAAAACTATATTGCAAAAGTAGCTGTTCAGTAAGAATTATAATATCTAAAAAAAAAATACAAAAGAGTGAGAGAGAGAGTTAAAAATAGATAGCAGATCAATATGTATAAATTAAGTTGTTGGTAAATTTTATTATCGGCTTATTATTCAAAAACGATCTCAAATTCTCGAGACAAGCAATTGTTATATTTAACATTTTTTTTACCAATAATAATAATCATAAATATTATGATTAGAATTTATGTGTTATGATTAGAATCGTAAATATAATGAATAGAATTAAAGATGAATAATCTGATCTAACAATACACTTTTATGTTTCGTATTTATCTTGAAGAACTCGAAATAAAAACAATAAAATTTTAGCCAATTTATTTTAATAATTGGAAACCACACATGTAAAAGTAATACACGCGGTAAGTTCTATGCTATAGCACTTTATTATAAGCTACAGTTATAGACAACGGAGGATTATGGAAGTATGGAAATATGGTAGATATACTTGTTTTTTTTTTCATTACTATATCACCATCTGACATTGTACAATTTTTTATTTGCAATTGTTTCCCGCAATAATAGGTACTAATGGAAACTTGATGGAAATTTAAAATAAGAGAAGGAACAGAATATTTAAAGTACTTTGTTGCAAGTTCATCGTTCGATACTTTCAAGAAGTAATATTTTGAGCATGCGCAAGAAACGCTTTTTCCTTGTACAGGAGATAACGTCGATTCACAAAAAAGGAATAGACGTCAGTCTTTAGATAACACTGGACATGGAAAGTTCGAAATATAATGGATACCAAGGTGCTTATAGTTTCAAATTATTTTAATTATATGCGAAAAGATCCTTAAGGAAATACGTTGTTAGAAATATGCAAATGGTGGCATCATTTATAATCCACGTCTTATGTTTTCATTATTAACGAAAAAGTCGGGATTATCTCAGTGAATTTGTGTTTCTTATGAACGTATTGAACATTAAAGTTTATATTGTAATAGCTTTAGTTACATCCTATATGTACACAACATTTTTAGAATGTTATGTGACTGTTATTTACTCGTTTTAATATTCATATAACATTTTAAGACTTTTATGTCTTGTAGGAATAGACGTAATAGATATAGACTGCAATTCCCTGTTTTTGATCTTAGAGCATTCATGCTACGTAAAAACAGAACGCGATATTGAATAATCGTATCTCTTTGTAATTTGCTTTGTGTGGTAAGCATAATGAATACTTGGAGCATACACATAATGTATTTTTCTGAGAATAGAGAAAGTAATGTATAAAAAAGGCGATTTAATCTTATGTGTTTACTAGCCTTGATATTACACTAATATTTTAGAGAGAAAGACAGAGAGAGAGAGAGAGAGAGAGAGAGAGAGAGAGAGAGAGAGAGAGAGAGAGCAGTACGCACTAAGTTATCTTACTCTTTTTAAATTAATAGTGATGACTTTATTGAAATGTGCAATCCATATTTATTACGTCTTTAGTTACTTATATCTAACTGCAACAAACAAAATCATTTATTTTTGTTATTAATTATTTATTACTTCGTAAATAATCTTTAGATTCTTGCATGATTAATACGAAATGTTCAAAAATATCTTACTTTAAACTATTCCATGCAGTGTGTTTAGTTCAAACATGGATACATTTATGACGATTAGAATGGTATATTACAAATCTTATAATTATAAGCAATGTATTTACTTAGATTTCTGCAGGTAGATTTCGAGTGGGCGGTGAAATTAAATCGTTTCACTTTAAATTTGATTGGACTTTGGCCGAAGACTGCACAAAATTCTCGGCAGAAATTAATATGCAATTTTCGAGTACTGATAACTTTTTTGGGATTACTTGGCCTTCTTATTCCCTGTATACATTCCCTAATAAAAATTTTCGGAGATGATTTGCTAATGTTAGATAATTTACAATTTACTTTACCAGTCATAAGCTGCTTGATTAGAATCATGATTTTTTGGTGGAAAAAAGAAGGTATATATCATTTTGTTCATTTGTATAACTGTTACAAACTTTAAAAGTATGTAACTTACATGTGAATTAAATATTCTAATTAAAATTGATGGTTTCAAATACATATTGATCACATAATTCACTTACATTACGATAAAATCAATTCATATATTAATATATGTATATTTTCGTATACATATAGACTATTTTTCAATCGATTGTTAAATAATAAAATTCCTTACATTTAAAATTTTTTGCATCTTGAAAATCATATGTATGATTTATTAGAATTAAATATGTACTATCTTTTTTTATATATATAATAAAATCTTTTTATGAGAGAATCAATTTTGCTAGTTATTTTATATAGAAATGTATTACGAAAGATTATAAAAAATTACATCATATCATAAATAATCTATGTGTGTGCATATAAATACTCACATATATATAGGCTGTTTGATAAGTAACGATAAAACTCTTGCATAGGTAGAGAGCGGACTAAACTGAATCGAAGTCCTCTACCATTTTACAATTTTCACAATAGTTAACAAAATATTACAATAATTACTAAATATCGCCGAATATTGGTTTTCAATAATTTTTTACTCAAGTACTATCAACTTTACAGAAAAACAGCAAGTGACAAAAATTGTTTATTTTCTTCTCATAGAGCTCTGAGAATTTTTTCAGAATTCTTTAGGACCGCATTTTCAAATGTTGGTACAATAAAAATAGTAGCCAATATAAGAAAATGCAGTACTAAAAAATTGATAAAAAATTTTGAAAAAATTCTTAGAGTTCTATGAAAAGAAAATAAATAATTTTTATCTCTTGCTGGTTTTCTGTAAACTTGATAATACTCGAGTAAAAAATTATTGAATACCAATATTTGATGATTTTTAGTAATTGATTGATATCTTGTTAATTATTGCGAAAATTACTAAATGGTAGAGAATTTTTCGACTCAGTTTAGTCCGCTCTACCACTATGCGAAAGATTTATCGTCACTTATCAAACACTCTATATATTCATTTAGAGATAAAATACTTTATATAGAATTTATATCTATAATTTATACATATTATAAAATTTATATGATATCTATATTAACAAGATTGATACGTTCTAACACAATTAAAATTTTTATAGATTTGTAATAATATTTGTCTTCAGAGAATACGAAAGTAGTGATAGTATTTCGATGTGTTCTTTTTTGAATCTTTACAGGTTAAGATTAAATTTAAACATATTTTAATTCAGCAACCTTGTAAAATTAATGTGCATAAAATTATTTATTTTTAAGCTATTATACCAATCATGAATATGATCGCAAAAGACTGGATAATGTTAAAAAGTAATCAAGAGAGGAACATGATGATCCGAAGAGCGCAGAATGCACGTATAATTATTATCTGTTCCTATTGTATAATGGCATTAGCGTGTTTCTTCGTCGCAATGTTGCCTATTTTTGGAATGTCAGTAAGACTGACACCTAATATTACTGACCCAGGAAGGATATCAATGCCTTTACAAACCCATTATATTTACGATATAACAAAAAGGCCTCAAAATGAATTAACATTTATTGGTCAAGTCATCTACGTAGCTATCGCTATGATGACCTATAGTGCAGTAGACAATTTTCTAAGTCTTGTGGTTTTTCATATATGCGGTCAATTAGACATTCTTGAGAATCGTATGCAATATTTGGATAAATATATAAATTATCACAAAATACTAAAATTCTGCTTAACAAAACATATCCGTTTGCTTAGGTTCGTTATTTGTAAGAAATCGTATACGTAAATAAGATAATCTACACAAAATATGTAATTAAATATATTTGCTACATAAAATATCTTTTATAGAGCTATTGATATTATTGAAGATACTTATAATGGAATACTTCTCTCTTTATTTATATATTTCGCGGTCCTCTTCGCCTTCTATGGATTTCGAGTAATTAGCGTAAGTATTGTATCTAAAAGTTAAATAAAAAGACGTTTATATGTCTAAATTGTCCTGCTGAATAATGGTGTACACTTTAATAATGATTAATAAGTTATTATATTTAAAGGAGGAGGGTTAATTAGGTCGTTTTGTGCTCCTCTTCCTTACACATTATTATAAAATTGAATATTAATATTGATAGTAACAGAAATAATTATGTTTTTTTGTTTATGCTTTTCATAACTTAATTAGCTTTTTGATGAAGGAAATAATATATCGATCACTCACTTAATCTATTTCATATCCACTGTTATCAATATATTTACACACATGTGCCTATATTGCGTCCTTGGCGAAATTTTAGTGGCTCAGGTAGTTACATAAATATTTTATTTTATTTCAGAATTATATAAAGTGATATTGTATAATTTTGCATGTTAATTATAAACTACTGTATATATAATATATAGTGTATAATTTTTATTTATATATATATATATATGAAACAATGTATATAATAATTGATATCTAAAAGTACTTTTAATATTTTTAAGTGCAATAAAATATATTATGCGGCATATAGTAATAAATGGTACACTATGGATCCAAAAGTTGCAGAAGATTTATTGCTCTTAATGACAAGGGGTTCTAAACAAATTTATCTCACTGTTGGAAAAGTGTCTCCTGTTACAATGGCCACATTTTGCAGTGTAAGATATTTTAATGTTTGAATATAAATATCATATTAAAATATTATTCGAGATCACGAAAATATAATTAAAATATAGTACCTATATAAAATTTGAATTATTCATTTTAGGTACATGTACAATCTTATCTTAATCAAACTTTATAATTATTTAATTTATATTATTAATCATATTACCATTAAAAATTTGTTTTTTAGTTAATAAAAACATCTGTTGGGTATATATCCGTTTTGCATACAACAAGAAGGTAATAATAAAAATGAAAGCATGTAAAATTTTTTTCAAATGTCATGCAATTTTTTATAGAAAACCAATTTAATTACATCGGTATTGACATTTGATTTACAAATAAATATGTCTTAAATTAATGCATTAATTAAATAGACCAAGCCACTATTCTCTTAAGTAACAATACAGATGTAAAGATTAATTCAATTTAAGAAAATTATAATTTAAAGGAAGTTTCGTGAAAATTACTTTTTAACTTAATTTTTTATTATATATAACGTGTCATTAAACATGAACGTCGGCATATTTACTTATAAGGGGGTGTTCTAAAAAATTTAAATTCGAGCACCAACGAACACAAGTTATAGATAAATTCATTGACAATGTGACGAGCAAATTTGGACACCAATGACTCAATTTTTTGTTCTATCGATTTTTCTAAAATGGATTTCCCAAAGTTTTATTGCAAATGTTAATTAATATTTATATATTGAATTTCTGTTCAATTAAAAAAATATATATTTTATTGCGAAGTATTGCGATTACTTTTAACTAAATTAATTTTGTGATTTTTTTATATTATATATTAACCTCTTTATTTTTATGATATTATATAAGTTACAAAATTATACACCTAGTACTCTTTAACAGCACATTTTCAATTCCATTTGAAATACAAAATCCCAATACATTATATATAAATATTCATAATATGTTATGATTTGTTACAAACAATCAAAGATGGCCACTAATATATGTTCTGTCGCGCGCGCGCATTCAAGCTCATAGATACTGTTACAAACTTTTATTATCTACTTCGAAAGAAAAGATTGGTTGTTACAGCAAATTAGATGGTAAAATACGGCATTGCATTTTTAATTGATTGCAACAACCAATTTTTTATTGCTGCAGCCAATTGTTGGTCATGTTAGCCAGTTCGCAATGTCAGTATAGGACTTCGATTGGCTAACGCAACCAAGAATTGATTGCTGCAGCCAATTAAAAATACTATGTCATATTTAACCATCTAATTTGCTGCAGCAATTTTTTTTTAAGAGTAACAATTGTAATTTATTTTTGTATTTCAGATATTAATATTAATTTGTAAAAATAATTTTATTTCCTTGTTACTCACATATAAATATCATATTTAAATTTATTCATTATGTACACATACACACATAAAGCTAGAATGTAAAAGTATAGCTGTTCAGTAAGAATTATGGTATCACATTTACGGAAATCAATAATAGACAACGAACCGAGATGTATAAATTAAGTTGCTGGTCAATTTTATCATCGGTATATAACTCAAATCCAAAATTCTCGAAATACTATCATTAGACTGAAAGAAAAGATCGGCTGCTACAGCAAATTAGATGATAAAATATGACATAGTATTTTTAATTAGTTGCTGCAACTTATTACATTATATTCAGCCAACCTTTTCTTTCAGTATATACTAAACATTTTTATTTTATCCATAATAATAATTATCATAAATATTATATAGATTTAAAGATGAATAATCTGGCAATATACTTTTACATTTTGAATTTATTTTAATAAACTCGATATAAAAACAAACAATAAAATTTTAACAAATTTATTTAAAAAATTAGAAACCAATAAAAGCGATGCACGATAAATTCTATACTAGAGTGTATTACTAAAAGCTGCAGTCACACACAACAGAGTATTATAGAAGTATGGAAATATTAATCGATACGCGTATACTCATGCATGTTTTTTTTCATCACTGTATCACCATCTGATATTCTGCAATTTTTTATTTGCAATTGTTTCCCGCGCATCTTATAATCGGCAACATCTGGATGTATAACATGATGAAAATTTGAAATAAGAATAAAAGTAGAATATTTAAAATACTTTGTTGCAAGTTGATCGTTCGATACTTTCGAGAAGCATTATAGTAAGCATGCGCAAGAAGCGCTTTTTCCTTGCATAAGAGGTAACGTCGATTCACGAAAAAGGAACAGACGTCAGTCTTTAGATAACACTAGACATGGAAAGTTCGAAATATAATGGATATCAAGGTGCTTATATATAAATTACAATTATTCTAATTATATATGAAAAGAGCCTTCTGGAAATAATACCTTAATAAGAATATGTGCAAACAGTTATATCATTTACAATCTATGTTTTATGTTTTCATCGTTACCAAAAAGTCTGTATTACATCAATGAATTTGTTCGTATTACTATTATTTATAATTATTATTAGTTATTTATTATTTCCTAAATAATCTTTAGATTTACATAATTAGTACAAAAATATCTTATTTTAAACTATTACACATAGTGCGTTTGACTCAATTATAAATACATTTGTGTATTTGGAATTGTGTATTACAAATCCTATTATTATAAGGTCTGTACTTATCAAGGTTTCTGTAGGTAGATTTCGAGTGGGCGGTAAAATTAAACCGTTTCACTTTAAATTTAATTGGACTTTGGCCTAGGACTGCACAAGATCCTTGGCAGAAATTAATATGCAATTTTCGAGTGCTGGTGGTGTTTCTGGGAATAACGGTCTGCATTCTTATTCCTTCTATACATTCTCTAATAAAAATTTTTGGAGACAGTTCACTAATGTTAGATAATTTACAACTTACGTTACCAGTCATAAGCTCTTTGATTAGAATCATTATTTTTTGGTGGAAAAAAGAAGGTAATCATCATTTTAGTCGTATCTTACAAACTTTAAAAATACAATAATTTATATATAAATTAAATGTTCAGATTAACATTACATACAGCTTCAAATACATATTTATAGATCACTCAATTTATTTACATTAGTAAAATTGATTCATATTTGAAAATATACATTATATATATATATATATATTTATGATTTATTAGAATTAAATATTTACCTTTTCTTTAAATAATACCTTTTTATAACAAAATTGATTTGGCTAATTTGTTTATAAAAATATTGTAGAAAAAAAAGGTTATAAAATATTGTATTATTTTAAACTTAAATGTTTGCATATAAATATTCACACATATTCATATAAAGATAAAATATTTATTTTTTATAAATAACAGATTTTGTATGATATCTAATGTATAATGGGATTTGTACATTCCGAAATTATCACTTTTATTGATTTAAAAAATTATAATAATATTTTTCTTGAGGTAACACGAAAATAGTGATGTTATTTCCATATTTTCTTTTTTAAATCTTTTACTATTTAAGCTTAATATGTTTTAATTCAGCAGCACTGTAAAATTATTATGTATAAAAATGTTTACTTTTAAGCTAATATACCAATTATAAATATGATCGTGAAGGATTGGATAACGTCAAAAAGTGATCAAGAGAGAAGTATGATGATCCAAAGAGCGCAGAATGCTCGTATAATTTCTATTTGCTCTTATTGTATAATGGCATTAGCGTGGTTCTTCATCACAGTATTGCCAATTTTTGGAATGTCAATAAGACTGACTTCTAATATTACTGATCCAGGAAAAATATTGCCAGTACAAACTCATTACATTTATGATATAACAAAAAGGCCGCACTACGAACTGACATTTATTAGTCAAGTCATATACGCAGCAATTGCCATGATAGCCTATTCTGGAATAGACAATTTTCTTAGTCTCTTAATTTTTCACGTATGCGGCCAATTAGAAATTCTAAAAAATCGTTTATCACATTTAAATAAGTACATGAATTATCACAAAATGCTAAAATGTTGCATAGCAAATCATAATCGTTTACTTAGGTATGTTACTTATAAGAAAATATATGAGTATAGAAGCAGAATTCATGTAAAACGTGTCGTAAAATATATTAGTACATTAAATATCTTTTAATAGAACTATTGATGTTATTGAAGATACATATAATATAATACTTCTCTCCTTATTTATATATCATGCAATTCTCTTCGCATTCTTCGGATTTCGGATGATCAGTGTAAGTATTTAAATGTTTGAATAAGAACTTATTTAAAGAAGTTTGTTTAAATTAATAATAATACTTAGTAAAAGATATATTAATATTAAATTAACAGATATTTAATTTAAATAAAAAGTTACTATATCTATGTAATGTTATTATAAAATACTAAATTAATGTTATTAAAAAAATTAATTTTTTTCATTCATTTTATAAATTAATTAGCTATTTGATAAAGGAAATGATATGTCGATCACACATTTAATATATTTCTTCTCCGTCGTTATAAATTTGTTTGCACATATGTGCCTATATTGCGCTCTCGGTGAAATTTTAATAACTCAGGTTAGTTAAACATACATATAGCATCTCCACAAGAAAATTGACACAAATGATAAAATATAATATTGTTCAGAAGTAGGAAAGAGAAAACTGCGTATTTTTAAATTAATTATTTCGGCAATATTAGACATAAAACTAATAAAAAGTTGTTTATTTCAAATTTCAACTTGTATCATTTTTTCTAAGAGAAAGCTGAAGTATATTAAACATTTCGCACATAATATAGAATACGAAAAATTACAACTTGTGTCACTTTTTTTGCAAGATATATTTTTGTTACATATATTTTTTTATTATAAAGTTGTATAAATTGAATGTTGCATAATTAACTCT
>NW_017300343.1:3325483-3331289 GCF_001594075.2 Trachymyrmex cornetzi | reverse complement strand
CCCCCCCCCCCTTAACGAAATCTTAATAAATAATTTATATAATAATACGCTATTTATGTGCTCACAAAATTCGCAAAAAAAAAATGTTTTGCGCTTCTTCCGTTTAGCTAAAAAAAAAATTTTTTTTGTAGGAGACTGAGTAGGCTGTTAGTCAGCCCCCCACGTGTTAATAACAACCGATTTGGAAAATCAAATACACAAGATTTATGCACTATTTATACGCTTTCAATTCACATATAGTTTCAATTTTTGTGCTGCATCCCTTAAGGCACTTCCCTCTTAGAGCAAACAGTCATATTCATCCCTGAGTCGTTTAAAATTGCAAAATTATTAATCGCTATCTAACTATGCAAAATATATCTTCAATTTATGCGCTACCATTTCCAAGCAATTTCTATTTTTGCGCTGCGTAATTTTGCAATTTTAAACGCTTTACGGATGAATATGACTGTTTGCTCCAAGAGGGAAGTGCCTTAAGAAATGCAGCGCAAAAATTGTAACTATGTGAATATGAAAGCGCATAAAGAGCATATAAATTCTGTGTAATTGATTTTCCAAATCAGTTGTTATTAACACGTGAGGAACTGACTGACAGCCTACTCAGCCCCCCCACAAAATAATTTTTTTAGCTAAATAAAAAAACTGATTAAAATTATTTTTGCGGATTTTAAAAGCGCATAAATAGCCTATTATTATATAATTTATTCATTAAGATTTGATTAAGTGAGGGGAGGGGCAAGTTATTACATAATTATTTTTCTGTTTCGTAAATAACAAAAATATTTATTTATATCAACTAAACAATTTAGTTTATATAAAATTACAAATTTGTTCAGTACATTTTAACAAAAGCTTTTTTCGGTATATTTCAACCAAATTTTTGTTGTTACAGCAAAATTTTGATTTATCAAACAAAACGTATTTTTTATTGTTTTAGTGTCATATGATAATGACTAATTTTTATTTGAATACGTACAAAGTACATAACAATTGATATCTAAAAGTGCTTCTAATATTTTCAAGTGCAACAAAATATATTATGCAGCATATAACAACAGATGGTACACTCTAAATTCAGAAACTATAGAAGATTTGTTGCTCTTAATGACAAGAGGTTCTAAATCGATTTATCTCACCGCTGGAAAAATGTCTCCTGTTACAATGACTACATTTTGCAGTGTAAGATTAATGTTTGACTTTGTCTTGAATATTAAGATATTGATATCTTAATATTTTAAACTAAAATTTTGTTAAAAATTATTATAGAACCTGTACTACATTTTAATATGTAAAATTTGATTTTTTTATTTTGTTCTATTTATGTACAACCATAGTACAATATGTATAATTATGGTAAATCCAAGTTATATTGTTAACTGTATAACTATTAAAATATATATTTTTCAGTTTGTGAGAACATCCGTTGGTTATATATCCGTCCTGCACACAATGAAAAGTTGATAAAAAGAATAAGAAGAATGTAAAATTTTTTCGGTGTGCAATTTTTAATAGAATATTGTAGCTTCTAAACTTGAGAATAAATAAATCTTATTGCTTTATTATGTACGACATGACGTTTTATATTAAACAGTAACAGAAAAATTGAAAATTTAATTTAAATTTAAGAATAATGATAGTTACAGATATCAATAGTTTCATGAATTTTAAAGTTAAAACATCCAGTTAAAGCATTAATTTTATTTTAGCACTGATTTTATGCAATATTATGTAATATAGATTAATCTTCAGTTTGGAATGAACTATTATATAATATTTTAAAAGCAATTCATTTAATAAAAAGTATGTCAAACTAAAATTGTTTAGTTTTTATGATAACTTCTTATGTTTTGAACAGTTTTATTCCATATGAACTATATTATGGTGGCACTCGAAATCATCTCCATTTAATAAAATAAAATAATTTATTTATATAAAAATTGTTTGTATTAAAACTATAATTTTATATCAAAAAATTCCCATTTCATTTTTAAATCTAAGACTGTTAATATGTTATAGATATAATATTTTCATTACTAAAAATATTAATTAGTTATATGTATATCCTTTCTGTTTAATATGAAGAGAATGGAAAAGTAATAATTTTTCCTTCAAGAAATAAAATTTCATAAACAGAGATCATTTAAACATATTCGTGGTATTTATATTACAAAAAAAATTTTACTATTAGTCATCAATTTCTAACTTTCTAAACAAGTTTCTAGAACGTTCTATGAGTTATTATTAATAACAAGAAGAATGCAGCAAAATAATTTTCCTTATTAATTTTATTGCGATTAAGTGTAGGCACACTAGTAATACACTACATTACAATACGTTACTTACACTACAATACATTATTATCAAGTGTGGTAGATATAACTGGTTACAATTTGACATTATAGCATAAAAGACTGACATCAATCGATTACTAAAAAAGTAAAAAGTATCTATAAACTGTTATTCAAGTTTTTTAATAGAATGTGAAACTCAAGTGAGTAGACACGTTATGACCGTTGTACATTTTTAATGATTCCTCTTTCAAAGTGATCGTCTCTCTCTTGGAGAATATTTCCCGCACGCAGTGAGTATTCTTTATTGCATACAAAATGACTTTGCTGCACGAAGAAAAAGCAACCGTCAGTCTCTACTTAACACTCAGTATGGATACTTCAAACTTATTGGGATATCGAGGTGCTTTATTACAGTTATCGTAATCAATTGACCAGGACTGTTTCGTAAAGAAAGAATATTTTAGAATATATAATATGAACATATATGATTATGCGTTCGTTAACATAATTTGAACATGTTCTCATTTGTATCTTGTATTCTTCTACGACACTCAATATAACTTCCATGCAAAACGTTGAAAAAACATTGCTAAGATGTTGCAATGTTTAATGTTGAAGTGTGAATGTTTTTTCGTTATATGTACATTTATATTATATATATATATATATTTTTTATTTTTAACAATATTTTAATACCACTTATTTAACCGTAACATAAAACATAAAACAGTAATAAATTTTTATCTTATTTTTGATAATGAATTTTAACGATAGATGTAATACAACGGATAACTTTTTTCTCGTTGTTATAATTTATTATTAAATAGTAATTAATTATTAGAATTTATAATAATTTACAAAGTGCATTAAAAACTGTTCTCTATTCTATATTTATAGCAAATTTCCACAATTATCGGTTGATAGAGCAAATACAATTTAATAATTAATTGATACTTCTATTAGTTTTTATTATTTACATTTTTTATAATATTTTTCATTATAATACTTCTTGAAACAGATAGATTTCGAATGGGCGGTGAAGATAAATCGTTTCAGTTTAAAACTAATTGGGCTTTGGCCTAAAACTAAATGCAACATTCAAGAGAAATTAACATATAGTTTCCGCCCTTTAATTATTGTCCTAATAATAATAATCGGTGTTCTGATTCCTTCAATACATTCATTGATAAGAATTCATTCGAATATTATGCTATTGATTGATAACTTGCAATTTACTCTACCGGCTATTACTTGTGCTGTCAGAATTATAATACTTTGGTGGAAGAAAAAAGGTAAATATAATTTATTTTATATAAATTGTCTTAAATACTAATAAATTGTATTGTATTATAAATTATTATTGTGTAATGTCCTATTTCAATGAAACATATAATAGATTTTATGATAGAATAATAACTATTTTATAAAATTTGAAAAAAAGAATTCTTATTTTACACACTGCGATGTAAATATTACTCGAGAATGTTGTCATATAAATAATTTTTTATTTATAAGTAACAGATTTTTGCAAATTTAAACAATTTTGTGACTTTCAAAGCTATTTTATGGATTTTAAACATGATCGCGGAGGATTGGCAAAAACTGAAAAATGCATATGAGCGAAGCATGATGATCAAAAGAGCGCAAACCGCGCGTATAATTATTATGTGCGCATATAGTGCAATGACAATAGCATTTACCTTTGTTGTCGTTTTGCCTATTTGTGGAATCTCAATCAGATATTTGACGAATGTCACTGATCCAGGCAAACTGTTGCCATTGCAAACGTATTATCCTTATGACGTGTCAAAAAGACCGCAATACGAATTGACATTCTTTATTCAGAGTATTGCTATTTTCTTTGCTATCTTATCTTATACTGGCATTGATAATTTTCTCGGATTATTGGTGTTTCATATTTGCGGCCAATTGGAAATTCTTAGATATCGTATCACTCATTTGGATAACTTTATCAATTTCCACGACATTCTAAAAAAGAATGTGATAAATCACATTCGACTACTTAGGTATTCAATAAATGTTTTATACATACGGACTTCTGCATATTATTTTATTAAATTATTATGTATTAACCCTTAGTACCCACATCTCAAAAAAGTCCATATTTAACGCTGGGTTACAAATACCACACCGGATATTTGTAACCCAGCGTTTTCTTTTGCTTGTATCTCAGATTGTAGTGCATTGATTTTAACTAATTTTTTTTTAATCTCTCTATCGTTTGAAGATTGAAAAAAAAATTTTTTTAGTTAGAAAGTCTAAAATGTCGTAGCACAAAAGATATTTTGCAATAAGTGAAAAGGGATCGGAAAAAAACGTCTGAACTATGAAAATCGGGGGGGGGGGGGTTACGCTAACCCTTTGTGGGTACTGAGAGTTAATTAATTATGCATTAATCAAATTATAAAAGAGCACTATATGTTTCTTACCCATTATATGAAAATGTTTTTAGAACTATTATTCATTAATTCTTATATATTCTTCCAACTTTAATCGAAGATAAATACAATATCATTTTATAGAGCCATCGCTGTTATAGATGATACATACAATATAATTCTCTTAGTATTATTTTTATACTTTGGTATACTTTTTGCTTGTTATGGTTTCCTGATAATAAACGTAAGTGTTTAAAAATATTTCACACATTTATCGCGCCTTTTAATTTGTGTTAATACATTAGAAAAAAAAGAAAATTTATCATGTTTATGTTTTTGACAACGTTTCATATTCATCTAACGTTATTATTCACCTAACGCAATTTACTTTCATATTTAATATCCACAATACAATTTTCTTCCAAAAATAAATTGTATAAAGATTATGTCTTATTTACACGTGTCGTTTAGTTAATAGAAAAGGGGAATAATATATCAATTACTCACCTGACATATGAAGTATGTATTCTTGTCAACACATTTGGCCATATGTGTGTCTATTGTGCTGTAGGAGAAATTCTAGTAGCACAAGTAAGTTGAATAATATTTTTTTTTATGTTTTATTGTATTTTCACGATGTTTGTACTAACGTCTAGAAAAATATCATTTTTCCTAGAATTTCCCATCTTTATCAGTTATAGAAATTATACTGTCAATACATTAATTGTTAAATATAAAATACAAAATCACATAATATAAGATAAAATCAATACTTTAATTAAAAATTAAAAACAATATTTTAAGAATCTTTATTTTAGATCGCATATGTGAGAAACACAATCAATAATAGAAATTTAAAATGCCTATTACGATCGAAGCTGGATTTTCCTTATTGTACCGATTATTGCGAAGAATATATTAAGACCTCGGTGGTCTAATGGCTTAGGACGCTCGTACAGAATACAAGAGATCCGGATTCACGTCCTGGCCGAGGTAATATTTTTTGCGATAAATTTATTAACAATTTCAACATATTAACATCTTTATAATATGATGCTTGATGATAGCATTAAATTATTAAATTGCTTGTCAATTTAATTCGCGATTACTAGAGTA
>NW_017300343.1:3321471-3325134 GCF_001594075.2 Trachymyrmex cornetzi | reverse complement strand
CCCTAACAATCTGAATAGAGATAATGGCTACAACATAAATAAAATATGGAAGTCCATCCTCCCGGCTACCGAAAACCGGCCGGCTTCCTCTCTCCCTCTCTACTCACAATTTTCTTCTCCCCCCCTCCCTCCTCCCAACAAGTTGGCATTCCAAGAATGGATTTGAACACGGAGAAAACCCGCGAAACGAAAAATTGTCAGACTACAATATGGTATATGTGCAAGTACATATATAGTATACATATATTAGTAATTCAAGATTAAATTATTTAAAGCAAAAATGAAGATCCAGCTTCGACCGTAATAGGCATTTTAAATTTCTAGTAAAAATTAAAAAATTATTAACGGTTTTTTTTCAGTGCGATCGAATTCACAGTGCTGTGTATAACTACAAATGGTATACTTTAGAGCCAAGAAGCGCAAAATGTTTAATTGTCTTGTTAATTAGAAGCAACAAATCGAATTATCTTACCGCTGGAAAAGTGTTTCCTATGACAATGGCTACATTTTGTAACGTAAGATGTTAAATGTATAAATTGCAATTTTACAATATTATATATATATAAGTATATATATAATTTCTGCCTTTAATCATTAAACAAAAATTGGTTATATGTTATATAAATATTATATACATATAAAATCTTTCTTCGCATGAAACTTAAGATTCATATATAATATTTATCTTCAATTATACATGATAATTATTTTCTTTCTATTATCTGACTCAACAGTAGATGATTTACTAAATGCTTGTTTTAATAGTTTGTATATTTGCTTATATATTAGACATAATATTATTAATATATTTTTCAGCTCATAAAAACGTCAGCCAGTTACATATCTGTTCTTCTTACAACAAGAACCTAATTGAAAAATAGAGGTAAATTTCAACCACTTATGACGCAAAAAACCTATTACACTGAATTAATTATGTAATTAATTAATAAATTATAATAATAATAATTTACAGATTAATTATATAAATTTTAATAATACTGAGATAAATAAAATAACTCTTATATATCTAATATTTTAAGTACAAAATAGATATAGCACTGAGAAATTTTTATAATTTTTGAACAATTTTTTTTAATAAGCATATTTTGACATAAACATGAACTATCTTGTAAATCTAATTGAAAATTTTAACATTCATTTCTCGTTAATTATAAATCTTAATATTTTATGTAGAATAATAGAATGAATTAATTGATCTAAAGAAAATATATATGTGATTCGCAAAATATATTTGTAGTTTTATATTGCGCATTGGATAAATTTTCTTTTAATAATATATTTTCTTTACATCAACTGAGATTGATCTCATAGTTCTATAGATATGTAGGGTATCCCGATCCCTCTATGTATATTCTATAGATATACAGAGTATCCCAATCTTTTTTGCCAATCACTTTTGTGTAGATAGAGCGGACTAAACTGAGTCAAAAAGTCTTCTACCATTTTGCAATTTTCGCAATAGTTAACAATGCAAATATTGGTCTTGAATAATTTTTTACTCAAATACTATCAACTTTACAGAAAAACTGCAACAGACAAAAATTATTTATTTTCTTCTCATAAAGTTCTGAAAATTTTTTCAGAATTTTTTATCAACTTTTTAGTACTGCATTTTCTTATTTTTACTAACATGAAAAAATACGGTATTAAAAAATTCTGAGAAAATTCTGAAAAAATTCTCAGAACTTCATGAGAAAAAAATAAATAATTTTTGTCTCTTGCAGTTTTTCTGTAAAATTGATAGTATTTGAATAAAAAATTATTCAAGACCAATATTTTGCAATTTTTAGTGATTAATATCTTATTAACTATTGCGAAAATTGCAAAATGATAGAGGACTTTCCGACTCAGTTTAGTCCGCTCTATATAGTAAGTTATAACTATGTTCTCCATGATATTCTCTACAATATCACAATATTACATTTATTTTAAAACTGCAATTATACATAAACCGAATAAAGACTTTAATATATATAATAATTAATATCTAAACGTACTTTTAATATTTTTAAGTGCAATAAAATATATTATGCGACATATAGTAATAAATGGTACACTATGGTTCCAAAAGATACAGAAGATATATTGTTCTTAATGACAAGGGGTCCTAAACAAATTTGTTTCACCGTTGGAAAAGTGTCTCCTGTTACAATGGCCACATTTTGCAGTGTAAGATATTTTAATGTTTGAGTATAAATATTACATTAAAATATTATTCGAGATCACGAAAATGTAATTAAAGTCTATAGTACCTATATAGATATAAATATAAAATTTGAATTATTCATTTTAGGTACATGTACAATCTTATCTTATAAACAAACTTTATAATTATTTAACTATTAAATTTATATTATTAATTATATTACCTTTAAAAATTCGTTATTTAATTAGTAAAAACATCTTTTGGGTATATATTCGTTTTGCATACAACAAGAAGATAATAATAAAAATAAAAGCATGCAAAATTTTTTTCAAATGTCATGCAATTTTTGAAAGAAAACCCAATTTAATTACGTTGGTATTGACATATGATTTAAAAATAAATATGTCTTAATGCATTAATTAAATAGGCTAAGCCACTATTCTCTTAAATAATAATACAGATGTAAAGTTTAATTCAATTTAAGAGAATTATAATTTAAAGGAATGCTTTTTCGTGAAAATTACTTTTTAACTTAATCATTTATTTTATATAACTTGTCATTAAACATGAACGGCGGCAGAATTACTTATAAGGGAGTGTTCAAAAAAATTTAAATTTGAGCACCAACTAACACAAGTTATAGATAAATTCATTGATAATATGATGAACAAATTTGGACACCAACGGCTCAGTTTTTTATTCTATCCATTTTTATAAAATGGATTTCCCAAAGTTTTATTACAAATGTTAATTAATATTTATATATTGAATTTCTGTTCAATTAAAAAAAATATATAATTTATTGCAAAGTATTGCGATCACTTCCAACTAAATTAATTTTGTGATTTTTTTACATTATATATTAACCTTTTTATTTTTATAATATTATATAGGTTACGAAATTATATACCTAGTACTCTTTAACAGCACATTTTCAATCCCAGTTGAAATAGAAAATCCCAATACATTATACATAAATGTTCATAATGTAACGATTTATTACAAACAATCAAAGATGGCCACTAATATATGTTCTGTCGCATTCAAGCTCATAGCTACTGTTAAAAACTTAGAATTATACCTATTATCTACACTGAAAGAAAGATTGGTTGTTACAGCAAAATAGACGGTAAAATATGGCATAGTATTTTTAATTAACTGCTGCAACCAATTACATCATATTCAGCCAACCTTTTCTTTCAATGTATACTAAACATTTTTATTTTATCCATAATAATAATAATAATCATAAATATTATATAGATTTAAAGATGAATAATCTAGCAATATACATTTACATTTTGAATTTATTTTAAAAAACTCGATATAAAAACAAACAATAAAATTTTAACAAATTAATTTAAAAAATTACAAACCAATAAAAGCGATGCGCACGATAAATTCTATACTATAGTGTATTTCTAAAAGCTGCAGCCACACACAACGGAGGATTATACAGGGTGTCAATTATGTACCGGGACGGTAAAATATTTCGA
>NW_017300343.1:3271130-3320612 GCF_001594075.2 Trachymyrmex cornetzi | reverse complement strand
TCACGTGTTTCAGCGTTTTTTTTTAATGTTGGAAGTTGTCGAAATATTTGACCGTCCCGGTACATAATTGACACCCTGTAGAAGTATGGAATTATTAATCGATACGTGTATACTCATACATGTTTTTCTTCATCATTATATCACCATCTAATATTCTGCAATTTTTTATTTGCAATTGTTTCCCGCGCGTCTTATAGTCGGCAATATCGGGATGTATAACTTAATGGAAATTTTAAATAAGAGAGTAAAAGCAGAATATTTAAAATACTTTGTTGCAAGTTGATCGTTCGATACTTTCGAGAAGCACTATTGTATGCATGCGCTTTTTCCTTACATAGAAAGTAACGTCGATTCACGAAAAAGGAACAGATCGTCAGTCTTTAGATAACACTAGACATGGAAAGTTCGAAATATAATGGATACCAAGGTGCTTATATATAAATTACAATTATTCTAATTATATATGAAAAGAGCCTTCTGGAAATAATACCTTAATAAGAATATGTGCAAACAGTTGTATCATTTACAATCTATGTTTTATGTTTTTAACGTTAACAAAAAGTTTGTATAACATCAATTAATTTATTGTTATTATTATTATTTATTATTATTATTAGTTATTTATTATTTCCTGAATAATCTTTAGATTTACATAATTAGTACAAAAATATCTTATTTTAAACTATTACACTCAGTGCGTTTGACTCAATTATAAATACATTTATGTATTTGGAATTGTGTATTACAAATCCTATTATTATAAGGTCTGTTCTTATCAAGGTTTCTGTAGGTAGATTTCGAGTGGGCGGTAAAATTAAACCGTTTCGTTTTAAATTTGATTGGACTTTGGCCTAGGACTGCACAAGATCCTTGGCAGAAATTAATATGCAATTTTCGAGTGCTGGTGTTGTGTCTGGGATTAACGGTCTGCATTCTTATTCCTTCTATACATTCCCTAATAAAAATTTTTGGAGACAGTTCACTAATGTTAGATAATTTACAACTTACGTTACCAGTCATAAGCTTTTTGATTAGAATCATTATTTTTTGGTGGAAAAAAGAAGGTAATCATCATTTTGGTCGTCTCTTACAAGGTTTAAAAGTACAATAACTTATATGTAAATTAAATGTTCAGATTAATATTACATATAGATATTCAAATACATATTTATAGATCACATTACATATAGATATTCAAATGCATATTTATAGATCACCCAATTTATTTACATTAGAAAAATTGATTCATCTTTGAAAATATACATATATATTTTTATGTACAAACATGTTTCATTAGAGTTGTTAAATAATAAAATCTACGAATTACATATTTTAAGCATTGTTTACATCTCAAAAATTATGTATATATATAGAGAGGAAAGGCCCCTAATATATACCGAATTCATTTTGGATAAATGTTAGAAGTCTATGGGTAGAGAACTTAAAAAAATAATAGGTCATTTTGAAGGGAATTTAATAAGCTTTAAGATAACGTTATATATAAAATTTAATTCAAATTCCATTTTTTTTTTCAAATTAGCGATATGTAAAAAGTGAGCAAATCACAAATTCAAAAAATTGTGCTCCTAATATGAGATGCCCCAAGAAATCGATAGTAAAACGCAAGATATATCAATATTGCAACTAAAAAACTTTATTTCATGTTTCTAAAATGCAAACAAACACAGCCAGGGTGCGTGAAAAATAAGCATGCGATAGATTATATCCGTCTTCAGGTAGTTGGAATCAAGCATCGCAGAAATAGACACTCGACGTTCATTCCGGTTGTCCTTTTTATTATACATAGTACAATAACATTTACTCTTTAGCAACGATTTTCACTATGACATAGGAGCATGGGTTATTTCATATTAGAAATATCCTGGGTATCTCATATTATGATTTCCAAGCCTTATGGTTATATGATCATCAAATCTAACTTCTGTAATTAAACAATTCAACATATCCCGTATTTTTCTATTAGTATGATCTTACTCTATCACTACATGAAGAATTTATTGCCAAATATTTATTAATTAAATATTAAACAAGATTTAAAGGCTCATCTCAATGAAACTTGAAGATATCAAAATTCTAAAATCTTTTTTTACAATATGACTACAGGCATGATCTAATAATGAGTTTTCTACTAAATAGTTTTCAATCCAAGAGCAATAAATTCATGGTGGAACCATTAAATAACGTTTATTAATTTAGCAGAAATGCCGCTATCTCATATTAGGCGCCTATCTCATTATAGGGAGCTTTCCTCTATATATATATATATATATATATTTATGATTTATTAGAATTAAATGTGTACCTATTCTTTAAATAATATCTTTTTATAACAAAATCGATTTTGCTAATTTGTTTATAAAAACATTGTAGAAAATTATAAAATATTGCATTATTTTAAACCTATATGTTTGCATATAAATATTCACACATATTCATATAGAGATAAAGTATTTATTTTTTTAAATAACAGATTTTGTATGATATCTAATGTATAAGAGAATTTGTACATTCTAAAATTATCACTTTTATTGATTTAAAAAATTGTAACATTATTTTTCGTGAAGGAATACGAAAATTGTGATATTATTTCCATATTTTTTTTTAATCTTTTACTATTTAAGCTTAATATATTTTAATTCAACAGCGCTGTAAAATTATTTTATATAAAAATGTTTACTTTTAAGCTAATATACCAATTATAAATATGATTATGAAAGATTGGATAATGTTAAAAAGTGATCAAGAGAGAAGCATGATGATCCAAAGAGCGCAAAATGCTCGTATAATTTCTATTTGCTCTTATTGTATAATGGCATTAGCGTGCTTCTTCATCACAGTATTGCCAATTTTTGGGATGTCAATAAGACTGACTTCAAATATTACTGATCCAGGAAAACTATTGCCAGTACAAACTCATTACATTTATGATATAACAAAAAGGCCGTATTACGAACTGACATTTATTAGTCAAGTCATATACATAGCAATTAGCGCGGTAGTCTATGCTGGAATAGACAATTTTCTTAGTCTCTTAATTTTTCACGTATGCGGCCAATTAGACATTCTAAAAAATCGTTTGACACATTTAAATAAGTACATAAATTATCACAAAATGCTAAAATATTGCATAATAAATCATAATCGTTTGCTCAGGTATGTTACTTATAAGAAAATATATGGGTATATAGAAGCAGAATTCATGTAAAACGTATCGTAAAATATATTAGTACATTACATATCTTTTAACAGAACTATTGATGTTATTGAAGATACATATAATATAATATTTCTCTCCTTATTTATATATAATGCAATTCTCTTCGCATTCTTCGGATTTCGGATGATCAGTGTAAGTATTTAAATGTTTGAATAAGAACTTATTTAAAGAAGTTTACTTAAATTAATAAATAATACTTACTAAAAGATATATTAATATTAAATGAACAGATATTCAATTAAAATAAAAAGTTACTATATCTATGTAATGTTATTTTAAAATTCTAAATTAATGTTATTAAGAAAATTAATTTTTTCCATTTATTTTATATATTAACTAGCTGTTTGATAAAGGAAATGATATATCGATCACTCATTTAATATATTTTTTTTCCATCTTTATGAATTTGTTTGCACATATGTGCCTATATTGCGCTCTTGGTGAGATTTTAATAGCTCAGGTTAGTTATACATACATATAGCATCTTCACAAGAAAAATGACACAAATGATATAAAATATAATATTGTTCAAAAGTAGAACAGAGAGAAAACTGCGTATTTTTAAATTAATTATTTCGGCAATATTAAACATAGAACTAATAAAAAGTTGCTTATTTCAACTTCCAACTTGTATCACTTTTTCTAATAGAAAGCTGAAGTATATTAAACATTTCGCACATAACATAGAATACGAAAAATTACAACTTGTGTCACTTTTTTTGCAATTATATATATATATATATGTAGGAAAAGATTTTTTTGTGCCTTCAATACAAAAACTGTTTATTTGGGTCAATTTTTAACGGCAACTAAATATTTTGTTTATCTAAAAAAATAATTAATGTCTGTCTAGCTGCCCCCTCCTCCTCACTTAACCAAATCTGAGTAAATAATGCGTTATTTATGTGCTCTTAAAATTAGCAAAAAAAAAAATTTTTTTGCGCTTATTTCGTTTAGCTAAAAAAAAATTTTTTTTGTGGGAAACTGAGTAAGCTGTTAGTTAGTTCCTCACGTGTTAATAACAACCGATTTCCATAAAATCAAATTCACAAGATTTATGCGCTATTTATGAGCTTTCATATTCACATAATTTCAATTTTTGTGCTGCATCCCTTAAGGCACTTCCCTCTTGGAGCAAACAGTCATAATCATCCTTAAGTCGTTTAAAATTGCAAAATTATTAATCGCTATCTAACTATGTAAAATATATCTTTAATTTATGCACTACCATTTCCAAGCAATTTCTATTTTTGTGCTGCGTAATTTTGCAATTTTAAATGAGTTACGGATGCATATGACTGTTTACTCCAAGAGGGAAGTGCTTTAAGGAATGCAGCGCAAAAATTGAAACTATGTGTATATGAAAGAGCATAAGTAGCACATAAATTCTGTGTAATTGATTTTCCAAATCAGTTGTTATTAACACGGGGACTGACAGCCTACTCAGCCTCCCACAAAAAATTTTTTTTAGCTAACTGAAATAAGCGCAAAAATTATTTTTGCGGATTTTATAAGCGCATAAATAGCCCATTATTATATATAATTTATTCATTAAGATTTAATTAAATGGGGGAAGGGGCCAGCTTCAACATAATTATTTTTTTGTTTCGTAAATAACAAAAATATTTGTCTATATCAACTAAACAATTTAGTTTATATAAAAGTACAGATTTGTTCAGTACATTTTAACAAAAGTTTTTTTTGGTATATTTCAACCAAATTTTTGTTGTTACAGCAAAATTTTGATTTATGAAACAAAACATAGTTTTTATTATTAGTGTCATATGATAATGACTAATTTTTATTTGAATACGTACAATGTACATAACAATTAATATCTAAAAGTGCTTCTGATATTTTCAAGTGCAATAAAATATATTATGCAGCATATAACAACAAATGGTACACTCTAAATTCAGAAACTATAGAAGATTTGTTGTTTTTAATGACAAGAGGTTCTAAACCGGTCTATCTCACTGCTGGAAAAGTGTCTCCTGTTACAATGACTACATTTTGCAATGTAAGATTAATGTTTGATTTTGTCTTGAATATGAACATATTGATATCATTAAACTTTTATTTAAAATATTATTATAGAACTTGTACTACATTTTAATATGTATATAAAATTCGATTTTTTTATTTTGTTCTATTTATGTACAATCATAGTAGTACAATATGTATAATTACAGTAAATCAAAGTTATATTGTTAACTGTAACCATTAAAAAATATATTTTTCAGTTTGTTAGAGTATCTATTGGTTATATATCCGTCCTGCACACAACGAAAAATTGAAAAAAAAATAAGAAAAATGTAAAATTTTTTCGGTGTGCAATTTTTAATAGAATATTATAAAATATAATATTATAGAATATAAGCTTGTAAAGCTTGAGAATAAATGAATCTTATATAAATAAATTTTATTTGTCTTCCTTCACAAATCATACAATTTTTGTCTAAAACAATTTTGTCTACCGGGTTTAGATTTAGACATATTCTTGTGATTTATTTTATGATCTCGACCCAGTATATTTAAATATAACTTTGAGGAAAAATTGTATTAATGAAACATAAAGTGCATAAAATGAGTTTGAATGTTCCATACATTCAAAATTTCATATTTTATCGATAAAGCCAAATTAATTACAAGTTAATATTATTCTACGGTAAACACAATAATTAAGAAAAAATTAATCAATCCTCATTATTTGTTTATTAAATAGGTCATAAACACAAAAGTAAATTATAACTATGTTCTCATTTATATTCTCTACAATGTCACAATATTACATTTATTTTAAAATTGCAATTGTAGATAAACCGAATAAAGACTTTAATTGCAATAAAAAAGCAACATTATACACAAAGTATTGCTCACTATATACAATACAAAAACAAAAAAGTATAATTCAGATCATATGCAATGCTCGAAATCAATTACAAGTTCGTGAGAACTTAACAAGAGTGTAAAAATAGGTTGCAAACAGGCATTTAACAACCCCTCGATGTTGTATCAGTTTTTATCTTCGAATGCTGCACACACGAGGCACTGACAAAACTTTTACAGCAAGAAGGATTTAAAATTTTTTAAGTCCATCCTCTTTATGCAATAATCATGTATTACTTTTAAAAACTTTTATTATGCACACACGCATGAATTATCGGTTAAATGAAAGTTAATGTCGTTCTATAAAGAGAAAGTAGATGTCAGTGAATAATGAAGGAACTGTATGAAGCAATAAAATAATAGCTAGATTCTATGGTGGTGGAATTCTGTGATCGAATATCATAGATATGAGGAGCTCCTCTATGAAAAATGTCTATATTCGAAAAGTGAGTATATGAAAGAGGCCTAATACCGTAAAATATAAAATAAATATACCCATATACTGTACCTAATTTTTACAATAAAAGTAATATTACTCACCATTGGACGTTACGAGATGACTATAGTTCAGACTATAGACACCTCAAAAAAATCGATTACGACTGCGTACAAACATGATTGCTACATCTACATAACTTGCAGCATAACTAACTACTTATCAACCAGTCATTACTTCAGTTATTATTCATGACTGCTTTGTTGTACTAGTAATTATCTGCAGTTGCACAATAAGAAGGGACATGTAGAATTTTTTAAACCTTCTATCACTAAACATCTTGCGTTTTTAAGAATTTGTATTATGTACATGATATATATCACGCCCGTTGTATAGATATCGTTGTAAAAGAAACAGAGTTGTCAGTTCATCTCCTACGTTCAACATGAAGACATCAAAATGTCTTGCGTATTGGAACCATAGTAGATATGATTATGGATCATTATCAAAAAAAGGTCAGATAAAATATAGTTTGTCAAAAGTAGAACGCATAATCTATCAAACCTTTCTTAAAACAGATTTTGAATGGGCAGTGGAGTTAAATCGATTTAGTCTAAAATTAATTGGACTTTGGCCTAAGTCCGAACAAAATACATGGGAAAAACGTTTGTGCAATTTACGCGTACTTCTTACTTTCTTATTGATAATAATTGCCCTTATGATTCCTGCTATACATTCTCTAATAAGAGTTCATTTTGACATTTTACTTGTAACGGATAATTTGATGTGTACTTTACCAGGCATTACTAGCCTCTTAAGACTTGTAATTTTTTGGTGGAAGAGAAAAGGTAGATAATATACCAATTTAATTATTATACGATATGGGATATTTACAATACACATACGTTTTATATATCAGCATAATTAATCTCTATTTTTTGTACAATTCTAAAATGGAATTAAAGGTTTATTTATATTTACATTGAATTTTAGAAAAATCAAAAACAAAATAAGTTAGATTCATGTACCGCAGTTGTTATTGATTTATGTACACCCAAGGACATTCTTTTCCCTTCGGTTACTTTTTTAAAACTTTCAAAAATTCAGGTTATTTCGTTCTTAAGTCAAATTTAGTTGTAAGCGGGCGTAAGGTCGTGTCGTTAATCGCGCACGGACTATGAGTATTAATGCAGAAAAGTGGTCATTTTTCAATTTGTGAAAATTTCAGAGGGAAGGAAGTCCTTGGGTGTACAATAATAATTATTTATATTTTACGTTTATTGCATATATGTAGAATTATTGTTACAATTGCGGACTAATCACACATAATTACAAAAAAAATGTTTTAATTAACTGGAAATAAAATTGTTTTCTTTTTAAATATTGTTGGTCATTGAATTCGAATTTATAAATAAATTTGCCCTCTATTACACACACACATTTAGTTTTTTATAATTCTTATGTAGTAAAAAAAAAATTGCGAAAAATCAGCGAAAATTAAAAAAAACATTTGAAAAACACAAAAATGCAATTTTTCAAAAACCCGTCACTATATTTATCGATTATCTAAAAAATATGATAGAGCAAAACAGTTTAAAGGTTTTGTATATTTACTTAAGCCATATTGAATCGTAACATAAGAGAGAAATGTACCACAAGCGACACACTTTTTTTATTAACAAATATTGCTTGACAGCCTGGGATCCCTACATTTAGTTGAATTAACTAATATTTGTTTGAAACAGCAACATTTTTTCTCTGTGTATATGTAGTTAACATTTATTTTATTATATTATTATTAAATTCTTGTCGTTATATTCTTAAAGCTGTCGCACCAATAATACATTTGATTGCGAACGATTGGACAAAGACAACAACATCTCAAGAAAAAGCAATGATGATAGCAAAAGCGCAAATTGCACGCATTATTGTCACATTTGGATATGGCATGATGGGAGCGGCCTTTATTGTTATGCTTGTTTTGCCTCTATTTGGTTACTCGGTAAGATACCTGTCTAATATTACTGCAGATCTGGAGAGACCACTCCCAATGCAGACATATTATATCTATGATACAACAAGAAGTCCACAATATGAATTGACATATGCTGCTCAAAGTATTGCCGCATTTCTTTGTACAGCATGCTATACAGGCATAGACAATTTTCTTAGTCTTTCAGTATTTCATATTTCTGGTCAACTGGACATTCTGAGAAATCGTCTCTTGCATTTACATATTGTCGACAATTTTAACAACGTTTTAAAGAGTTGTTTATATATATATGTGTGTGTGTGTGTGTGTGTACAATAGATTCCGGATTACCCAACAATGCTTTTTTGTCTCCCGGATTATTCGACCATGTTAAAGAGTTCTCGTAATGATAACATTAAGCGCGATTTTTTTAGAATACATCTACCATGGTGAGAACGTCGATTCAATAATAAGGTCAGATAATCCGGAAGATGAAAAAAACGCTGTCGAATAATCCGGAATCTACTGTATACATGTTTTAAATGTT
Source organism: Trachymyrmex cornetzi (assembly GCF_001594075.2). Lineage (NCBI taxonomy): Eukaryota > Metazoa > Arthropoda > Insecta > Hymenoptera > Formicidae > Trachymyrmex > Trachymyrmex cornetzi. Next base: position 3,311,530 of record NW_017300343.1, on the reverse strand, counting down.
ACGTACATGTAAGTAATATGTAAGAATGAAATAATTGAAAGAATATTAATTGCAATATTACATGTAAATAATTTTGTATATACATTTTTTTATCATAAATAAAAAACTTATAAAGAAGGGAATCTGATAATGAACGGAATTGAGTGTAGAACGCAAGTCAGTTATAATAGCGTTATTGCGCTAAGAGATACGAATCAAAATTATTTTGAAAAAATCTACCAAGTAGCGAATAGTTATCTAGATACCATTTGAATGAGTTCTTTTCAGCTAAGTTCTTTGTGTCTGTAAGCAATTTCGGTGATTTTTACAGTAACTAATAACTAAAACAGTTTTAAAAAATGTCTGATTAAATTTTACTTAGCTTTTTTTCTCTTAAAAATTTTTTCAAGCATTTAAATATTCATAATTTGAACAGCAGATCCAAAGAAAAATAAAATTTCACGACACTATCTGACATTGATTTTTATCAGTTTTCACGAAAATTGTCAAATGTTTTTACAAACTCATACAAAAAAATTTAACTGTAAAGAAATCAATTAACTCAGAACTACGCTACGTGGCAAAGTTATTAACAATTATGACATTAAAGTATATTTCTTATCGAAATAAAAAATTGTTACTTTAAAATTATATTAAAGATTCAGACAAAATTAGTATTCTTATCTAATAATACAAAATATCTTCTTATAGATGTGTATATAATACTATATAAACATGATAGACATATCTTCTTTAGTGTAAAGTGTTGTATAAAATGACATTTTCTAGAGCAATTAACCATGTGGAAGATATATTCAGTATAATATTGCTGATACTATTTCTATATTTTGGTACGCTCTTCGCTTTCTATGGATTTTGGATAATAAACGTAATTACTTTACAAGAATTTTTGTTATACAATTTACTACTTTATAAATAGTTTTCATATACATACAAATAACGTCATGTTTATATCCCAAGTAAAATCGCAACTCACTTACACACTTTTTTACATGTTTTTTATTAACAAGAATTTTCTAATTAAATATTTAAGAAAACTTTAGAATTGAAATAACCAAAATAATGCACACGAGAGAATTCAGTATTTAATATTTACATAATAGATATAATTGCATAAGCTATATTAATATATCTAATAATTTCTACAAGATAATCATCTCACGAAATACCAATTTCTAATTTTAATGAAAAATTTATATATAGGTTACGTAAATAGATGAAATCAGGTAATAGTGGCTGAGAAGCAAAGAGAACAGTTTTAGACTGGATTGTTCCATCTTTCGATTAACTTTAGCTGGCTGTCTTATTCTCTTACTCTCTTATGTTCTTACTCTTTTGATCTTTTGTTTCTGCAATAGGTATAAGTTATCACATATCCAAAAATGAAACAACCCAACATTAAGCAGTAAAAAATCTTATACATATAAATCGTTTTTTTATTACACCTGAAAAATGTTGAAGATGTAAGAAAATATTTTATAAATATTAAATGTTTTATTAAAAAATTACCTCGATTTATTCACGTTAAAAATATTTAAAAAAATGGATATAGTTGAAATTTATACTTCCAAAATTATTTTTTATGATTCCACTATTGATATGGATAAACAGAGGCAATTTCATTACAAAACTTTTGTATAAAGTATTTTTATAACATATTCAATAATTTTTGAAACATAATAACACACCTAAAAACAATTTACATAAAAAAGGCGTTTTTACTCTTTCAAATCGTTTTTTTTTCACAATTCATATTTTTTAAATTCATTAATTTACGTAATTTATAAATTAATGTTTTATTAAAATCAAAATTTGGCATTTCGCCAATGATATCTTATTAGTAATATTAACATATTACCTAATATATTGCTATAACCCACTTGTAGTGGTATAAATACTTTGAAATATCCTTTAATTGGTCAATAAATAAAATTCTTTTGAAATATTTGTAGTGTTAATTGGATCGCACTTATACCTTACATGTTTTTTTTAATAATAACAAATGTAATCATAACATAACACATGTATCTTAATATGTAATCTATCTTTAATAATAGCTAGAGTTACCAATCGTACTCTTTTAGAAGTCGGAAAACAACGTACTCTTATGTTTAACTTATTGAACTATTTTTTCGTTTTGGGCAGTACGCAATATTTAAATGTTTATTTACATATTATATTATATTTTGTTAGAGATATGGATATAAATATTTGTTGAAGAAACTTATAAGTTGCAAGATACGTTAAATACATGAATCAATTTCATTTTCTCAATTCTGGTAACATTAACATTAAAAAATTTGGGAATAAAATGTAAAGAAATATATTTATTTGTAACTTTATGAAGACTAAATGAAGACTGAATTGTCAATAAAAATAACATTCTAAAAATGTCATTTTAATGAATATCAGCATTTAAAAAAGGAAACCTCAATTCTTTATTTCTCTTTCCTATTTTTTTCTTTTTTTTAGACAGTCTACTCTTTTTGCCAATTAATGTATCCTTTTCGACCGAGAGTTAGTAACTCTAATAGCATAACAAATGCTGTAATACCAAAAATAACATATTATTACATCTTTTGTAACATATATTTTAACCAATTACTAGATGCTCGAAAGTAGACAGCACTTAACGGTCTTAAACTTGACATATATTATATGCATCATTATCAATATATTCGGTCACATGTGCATGTACTGTGCTGTTGGCGAAATATTAACAGCTCAGGTATAATTGAAATGCTTTACTTGCTATTAATTATTATATTTTTTCACGCACAATTGCAGATTATAATAGAAGTATTCTAAAATTAGAAATAATGATATTATTATACTCAGAAAGCAAAATGTTAGTAGAATGTCAACAAATTTGTAGCAAATTTGATCAGAATTAGAAATTAGCAGATTGACGTCAACTAATATCGTAATCTAGTCCAGTTTTGTCGACAGTATTTTTAAAAAATTATATTTTAACCGATTGTGACAGAAATCAAACAGAATGCTTATTAACATTCTACGCCAGCAGATTGGCAACAGAAACCGAGCAAGATCTGCTGAGAGAATTTGACAACAAATTGGTAGCAGAAACCGAGCAGTATCTGCGCAATACAATCTGACGCAAATGTGGCAGAAATGGAGCAGATCCCACTATTTTATGAGTATTAAAATTGTAACGTTATTATTACGGAAAAATTTCTCGAAATGACGTTTCTATTACCTATATGTATATTTTTTTTAAGAAATAATTTTAAATAATTTCATTAACAAATAAAATATTTTTACATATAAAAGCTTAAATATACATACATTGTCTATAAAATAATGATATACTTAGCAGCAGTGGCGACTTAAATTAAATTTGACATTATCCAGGCAGTACACGACGTCATCGAACATCCAATGGATGTCAGATGCTGTATGGGTAGTGTCAAATTTAATTTAATTTATAAGTTGTCACTGCTCCTAAGTATATTATTATTTTATACTAAAACGATAAATTTGACAGTACATTCTGTCAATTTGACCATATCTAAAATGTCTGTGTAAGTAGCTATATTATAGGACGTTCAAATAACATTCTTGAGACGTTTTTTAGATATTCAACATATAACGATATAAATGGGATATTTTTAGATATTTTTCAGACGTCTAAAGACGTCGCATTAATTTAGATAACAAGAATGTCAACTTACATACTCGTCAGAACGGAAACAGAAAGCGAAATCAGTTAAAGTTCGTCTGCTAACATTCTCCAATGAAATACGCTGTCAGTCTACCGACATTCTACCATACACATTTTGTTTACAAAACAGTGTCTGCTTGAAATTTACCTTTCTGGCATCAGAAATCATATAGCAAACTCTCTTTAAAAGAATGACCTAGAAAATCGCCCGTTTTTTGGGCCCTCGATTTAGAACTGAACTGTGTACCGAATTTTACTTTATATTGAGACATTATTCACAGAGAAGTTTGAAGTTGAGGTGACAATTATTATCAGAGCTGAAAGGGTATCAAAATCTATTATTAAATTATCATAGGTTCGGTATTTTAAGAAGGTTGATTCAGCCGATTGTATAGCAATTGCCCCACTAATTTTGTAATTTAAAGTGATATAATCTCATTGGTAAAGGAATAAAAAATTACTATAGAAACCGACCGATGTAAGTGGTGTGGGCAATTGAACAATGTGCAAGTGCGCCACTACCAATGAAGACAAAATCACAATTAATTCAGCCAACGAAGGCAAGGTCAACTGAACATTTATTCTAGTAATTTTTTTGTAAATCAATTTGTTTTGAATGTAAAAAAACGGATTTTCGCATAGACATAATACGTTATCCCTCCCTCCATCACCAGCTATAACAACAATTGTCACTTCAACCTGCAACTTTCTTGTAATTGATATCTCATTGCAGAATATCATTTGGCACACTGTTCAGTCCAAAAATTGAGGACCAAAAAAATGGGTGAAAAAACTATCTTTTTTCGGTCACTCTTTGTTTCTGCAGATTTGACTTTATCTGAGATAATTTATCTTTAAATGTACATTTAATATATATCAAATGCAACTTATATTAACAAATATATATTATGTATGTATGATAATTACATACATAAAAGTTTTAAGCTGCAATTGTATTTAATATCTAAAGTTTAAGTATTAGTAATATATAAAAAAATCACATTTTAAAATTGCATATAAATTTTCATATATGTACATTATATATTATGCTGCATGCTATTTTAAAAATTCATATATATATTTTTTATGATTTTAAGTATGACAGAATCCACTATGCTGCATATTACAATGAATGGTATACCATGAATGCAAGAAATACTCGAGACCTAATTCTCCTAATGTTAAGAACCGGTAAACCTCTTCATCTAAACTTTGGTAAACTGTTCCCTTTAACGATGGCTACATTTTGCAGTGTAAGTTATCTCGAATTTTAAACATGATTTCAGAGTACAACAGGATAGTCTTTTTATATGAAAAAAAGTAAAGTTAATGTAAACATAAAAATGCTTTCGAACATTCAAGTAAAACCATCATAAGATACATATTCTTTGTAACATCAACGATTTTCCGCTAATTCAGATGTTTTAAATTCACAAATGATTATAAAGATATAATTTTCACATAAATTGTTTTATTTTTTTTAATTATTACAAATCGTTTTCATAATTATTGCTTAATTTGTGTCGCATATGATGTATTAATTGTAGTTTGAACTTGATTATATCCTATATTTCTTATAAAATATTTATAATATATTGAATATTTAATCATATGTATACTTATATTTTCATATCGGTTTTTCCTTAAATGCCTTTTATTAATTTATTGTTGTATTTTTTGCAGCTGTTAAAAACGTCAGCAGGCTATATATCTGTATTACTTACAACAAGGAGTCAACCAAAGTTTTAAAATATAAATAATGCACAAATTAGTATTAAAAATACAAATTCAATAATAATTTAACCAAAAAATATAAACTAATTTAAAGTATGTTATGTAATAAGATATTTAAAAAGTTTACGTAGAATGATTATATGCATAACGAATAAATTCAAAACTTACATTTTCTGCTGCTGACTGATTGTTCTACCTATTGATAGAAAATATCCAATAATATTTAAAAAACAAAAAATTAGCTTGGCTAATGATAAGAAAAGAAAAAAAATTTTAAGACATTCTCTCTCTCTCTCTCTCTCTCTCTCTCTCCGAGAAAACTGTCGAATGCAATATTAAATTGAAGTTAATAAAGAATGTATTAAGTAAATTATAAAATATAAAATACAATATTACTGAAGATTATGTATTTATATTTTATATACATATAATATATCTTTTATAACATATCATTTATTTATTTTGATATTACTAAAATAAAAATTGTGAGCATCAGCATATTGTGAGATAAATATGAAATATCTAGCACTTCTAATGAAAATTTTACCATTCATTTCTTGTTACTTAAATTTTAATATTTTGTATAGAATAGTGAGATGAATTAATTGATGTAAAGAAGATATATATTTCAAAAAATATAATTACATATTGTAATTTGCACAATTTTTTTTTAAAGCAATAATTTTGAAATACAGTATTTTTTTTATATACAATGATTCATCACTGTTCTATAGATAAAAGCATTAAAATAGAATTACCAAAAAATGAACAATTCATGAAATATTTAATATTTTATGTCAAAATATATGTCTAAATAATGTATACGAGTAAAATGTCTCGTATATTATTGACTTTTTATAACTTTACTTTAATACCTTTATACGTAGAATAATTAGAGGAATCTTATTATGTATAATAGGATTATACACTTTACTGAACGAACACTTTAATATCAATAAACAAGCAATATTATATTCACATTACTGCTCACTACACACAAAAAAAATATGATTCAAATTACACGCAACGTTCGAAATCGATTACAAGCTCGTGAGAATTTAACAGGAGGGTAAAAACATGTTGCAAACAGGTATTTAACAATCCCCCTTTGTTATGCTAGTTTTTATCTTCTTCGATTGTTGCACGCACAAGGCATTGACAAAACTTGTACAACACGACGGATTAAAAACTTTTTAAGTTCACACCTTTTTTGTGCAATAATCATCTATTACTTTTAAAAACTTTTATTAGGCATACGCATGAATGGATTATTAGTAAATGAAGCTTAATGTCGTTTTGTAAAGAGAAAGATACCGATGGATAATAAAGAAATTGCAAGAAGCTATAAAATAATAGCTAGACTCTACGGTGGTAAAATTCTATGACACGAGTGTACAGGGGCTCCGCTGTGAAAAATATCTACATTCGAAAAGTAAGTATATGGAAGAGTAAAGTAGGCACAATATCGTAAGATACAAAATAAAAATACCTATTTACTATACACAAATTTTACAAGAAAAATTATATTACTCACTATTAGTCGTTATAAGATGACTATAGTTCAGACTATAATTCAGACTATAGACGGCTCAAAATCGATTATGGCTGCGTAAAAACATGACTGCTACATCTACATAATCTGCCGCATGACCAAGTACTTATCAACCAGTTATAACTCCAGTTATTATTCATAAATGCTTTAAACGTTGTTGTACTAATAATTATTTGCAGTCGCACAACAAGAAGGGACATGTAGAATTTTTTAACCTTGGGCCACTAAACATCTCGTTTTTAAGGATTTTTATTATGCACATGAAATATCATCTCCCGTTGCACAAACGTCGCTGTAAAAAAAACAGAGTTGTCAGTTCATCTTTTACATTCAACATGGAAGCATCAAAATATCTTGCGTATCAGAGTCATAGTAGATATGATTATGGATCATTATCAAAGAAAGGTTAGATAAAATATATTTCGTCCAAAGTGAAATATATAATCTATCAAATACCTTTATGAAATACAGATTTCGAATGGGCAGTGAAGTTAAATCGATTTAGTCTAGAATTAATCGGACTTTGGCCGAGGTTCGAACAAACTACATGGGAAAAGCGTTTGTGCAATTTACGTGTACTTCTCACTTTCTTATTTATAATATTTGTCCTTATAATTCCTGCTATACATTCTCTGATAAGAGTCCATTTTGACATTTTACTTGTGACAGATAATTTGATGAGTACTTTACCAATCATTACTTGCGTCTTAAGACTTGTAATTTTTTGGTGGAAGAGAAAAGGTAAATAAAGCAGCAATTTTACGCTATATAAACTATTTACTATTGTACGTTTCATATATCAGCAGAATTAATCTCTTTTTTTGTACACAATTATAAAATGGAATTAAAGGTTTATTTATATTGAATTTTAGAGAAATTAAAAATCAAAAAGGTTCATATACCGCAGTTGTTATTGGTTCATGTACAATAGTTATATTTTATTTATATTTTATATTCACTGCGTATATGTAGAGCTACTGTTACAATTACGAACTAATCACACATAACTAAAAAAAAATTTTTTTAGTTAAATGAGAATAAAATTGTTGTTTCTGAAATTGTTAGTCGTTGAATTCGATTTAGTAAAACTAAATTTGCTCACTATTACATTTAATTTTTTAAATAGTCAAGGAAAATAGCGGAAAATCTCCCTCTCCATAAAAATTGAAAAAAAATGCAAAAATGCAACTTTTCAAAAACATGTCACTTATATTTTCCTCGATTACCTAAAAAAAATGAACGCGATGTAGCAAAACAGTTTGAGACTCCTGTGTACTCACTTTAATTATATTAAATCATGACGTTATAAACGAAAAATATGTTGTAAGCGACATGTTGATTTTTCTTGCACATTAATTATAAGTTTTAAAGGGATGCTGGAGATGACCAAACTATCGAAACATTATAGTTGTATAAAAATATCCAAATTGACAGAACAGAACCAAAAATCATTTTATAGAATTAAAGTAGACGTAAAATTAAGAGATGGCGTAGTGAACCTTTATATTAAAATCGAAAAAAAGTTTAAACCTGGCTCATTTTTCAGTTTGTAGAGCTGTCACGTGACGTAGATGTTTGCTTAATATACCTACAACGGTTTTATAATCGTATGGACAAAATGACATTGCACCCATCGGATTACGTTCACGAATGATACTGAATTTATAAAACTAAGATTAAAAGCATAAAAAAAGATATATATTAATCGGTAAATTACACCGTAAGTACACGTAGGTACGTATGCGAAGACCCAGAATAGTAAACAAAGTAGTAATTGTATCCTGCAATAAGTGCTTCAACTTGAAGAGATACAATATGCCTGTTCTTTTTGGCTAAATTTTGCACCAGTTTATCTTTCTCACTCTTCTTTCCTCTTGGAGAAAAAAGGATAAAAATGAACTGATGTAAAATTTCAAACGAAAAGATCAGACCTAATGTTAAATAAAGATACATATATATCTTTGAGTGAGACAAAACAATAAAGAAAGAAATGAATCGAAGATGTCACTATTATCGACATTATTAATTCGGAATTAAAGAAGTTACACTATCGACATCAACTCCAGCATCGCCCTAAAAATTTTAATTCAGTGACTCAAAATCTATAAGAAACATCCTTGTTATGATTTCAGTTAATTTTCAAAAAAATTTGTTGTAATCCTAGAAGTTATTAATGTATTTCCGCAATTTTCTAATGTTTCATTGAAATTAAATTTAATCAGAAACAAATTTTTATAAATTATATTAAATTTTTTTTTATTTATAATAAATTTCTTAATATCCATATAGTTGACATCTAATTTATTATATTGTTATTGATATCTTTATTTTTGTATTTCTGAAGCTGTTGCACCGATAATACATTTAATTACTAACGATTGGACAAAGACAACAACATCTCAAGAAAAAGCAATGATGATAGCAAAAGCGCAAATTGCACGCATTATTATCACATTCGGATACGGCATGATGGCAGCGGCCATTACTGTTATGTCTGTTTTGCCTATATTTGGTTACTCGGTGAGACATTTGTCCAATATTACTGCAGATCTGGACAGACCACTCCCAATTCAGACATATTATATCTATGATACAACAAGAAGTCCACAATATGAATTGACATATGCTGCTCAATGTATTGTCTTATTCTTTTGCACCGTGTGTTATACAGGCATAGACAATTTTCTTAGTCTTTCAGTATTTCATATTTCTGGTCAACTAGACATTCTGAGAAATCGTCTCTTGCATTTACATATTGTCGCCAATTTTAACAACGTTTTAAAGAGTTGTATAATGGAACATATATAGCTGCTTAGGTATATTTTGTCCTAAATACATGTTCCTATATATGTACAATAGACTCCGGATTATTCAACAATGCTTTTTCGTCTCCCAGGATTGTTCAACCATGTTAAAGATCTCTCGTAATGATAACATTATGCGCTACTTTTTTAGAATACCATTATCGTGATGAAATTGTCAACTCGATAATAAGGTCAGATAATCCGGAATATGAAAAAAACGCTGTCGGATAATATGGAATCTATTGTATATCTATATATATTATGTGTTTCAAGTGTAACATATACGTATATGTAAGTAATATGCAAGGATCAAATAATTGAAAGAATATTAATTGCAATATTAAATGTAAACAATTTTGTATATAAATTTTTTTGTCGTAAATAAAAAACGTTCAAGAGAGGGAATCCAATAATAAACGGAATTGAGTGCAGTGTGCAAGACGGTTATAGTAGCTTTATTGCGCTGTTGAGAGATACGAATGAAAATTATTTTTAAAAAGTCTGTCAAGTAGAGTATAGTTATATAGTTACAATTTGAATGAGTTCTTTTCTGCTAAGTTTTTTTTGTTTCTGTAAGCAATTTCGGTAATTTCTGTAGTAACTAACAAGGAAAGAACAGAGAGTGGGTGTAAAATTTTGTTATTTTTTCAGGAAATTTAGATTAATAAAACAATTATTGTTTTTACAGCCCAAAATATTGCAGAAATGCTGCAATATTTTGGGCTGTAGAAGCAATTTTGTTGTACACAACTGTACCAAAAGGAAGAAAAAAAAGTTTTTTAATAAAACGGAAAAAATAACTAAAATACTTTTAAAAAATGTCTGATTAAATTTTATTTAGCTTTCTCTTAAAAATTTTTTCAAGCATTAAAATATGCATAATTTGAACAGCAGATCCAAAGGAAAATAAAACTTCACGACACTCTCTGACATTGTTTCTTAACAATCATCACGAAAATTTCCAAACTTTTTTACAAACTCATACAAAAAAATTTAACTGTAAAGAAATTAATTAATTCAGATTCACGGTACCTAGTAAATTTTTCCAAAATAGATTTGACTTGCCACTCCTAACAATACTTAAACTACTATATATACGTCCAATTCGCACGCCGATACAAATTCTGATTTACTTTTAGTCTTATCTAATGTGTTTATATATTTGCTTTAATCTAATAAGTGATTGAATAGAATTTTAAAATAAATTTCATTATGATATTAAAGTATATTTCTTATCAGAACAGAAAATTGTTATTTCAAAATTATATTAAAGATTTAAACAAAGTTAGTATTTTTTTCTAATAATACAAAATATATTCTTATAGATATGTATATAAACATGATAGATATCTTCTTTAGTACAGAGTATTATATAAAATGACATTTTCTAGAGCTATTAATCATGTGGAAAATATATTCAGTATAATATTGCTGATACTATTTCTGTATTTTGGTACACTCTTTGCTTTCTATGGATTTTGGATAATAAATGTAATTACTTTATAAGAATATTTATTATATAATTTACCGCTTCATAATTAATTTTCATATACATAAAAATAACGTCATATTTATGTTCCAATTGAAATCGCAACTTACATTTACACACTTTTTTACATGTTTTTTTATTAACAAGAATTGTAAAATTACAATTCTAAAATTTTCTTATTGATTATATGTTTTAAAAAACTTTAGAATTGGAATAACTATAATAATACACACGACAGAATTCAGTATTTAATATTTACATAATAGATAAAATTATATAAGCTATTAATATATCTAATAATTCTAACAAGAAAATCATTTCACAAAGTACCAATTTCTAAATTTTAATCAAAAATTTATATATAGGCTACGTAAATAGATGAAGTCAATAAATATCGCCTGAAGCAAAGAAAATAGTTGTAGGCTGTCTAGATTGTTCCATTTTTCGATTAACTTCGGCTGGCTGTCTTATTCTCTTACCTTCTTATGTTCTTACTCTTTTAATTTTTTGTTTCTATAGCAGGTAAATTATCACATAGTTTATCCGAAAATAAAACAATCGACCCTTAAGGAGTAGAAAATCTTATATATATAAATGTTTTTTTTATTATACCTAAAAAATGTTGATGTGTGTGAAGATGTAGAAAAATATTTTATAAAATATTTTATAATAAAAAAAAATTACCTCTATTTATTCACGTTAATAATATTTTAAAGAATAGATATTGCTGAAATTTATACTTCCAAAATTATTTTTTATGATTCCCTTACTGATGTAGATAAACAGGCAATTTCATTACAAAACTCTTTTGTATAAAGTATTTTATAATATATTAAATAATTTTTGATACATAATAAAACACCTAAAGACACTTTACTTAAAAGGTGCGTATTTACTCCTTGAAATCGTTTTTAGTAATTATAAACATTAATGGACACCGCGCCGATGACCTTGACCTCGGCATATGTTGTTATAGCCCTGAGTGACCTCGACAGGTTTTAGGTGGCGGTCGTTCTTCGTTAAAAAGTTATTAACAAAAAAAATTCAACTATATAACACGAAAATTCCCTGCTTTAAAATATGTTTGATAGTCGTGCACTGTAAGGGACACCGTGCCGACGACCGCGACTTTGGCATATGTTGTCAATCAGTACAATTATGGAAATCCGACGACCCTTTGCAGTGGGAAAGGGGAGTGAGAGCCGTGCGCCCCTGAAGCAGGAAGGGAGGACATAACAGTCGGGGATGAGAATCGTGCGCCCCTAAAGCAGGGGGGAGGGGGGTGAAAGTTGCTTCGTGCTGAAAGTAAAAACCTATGTAAAATAGTATTTAATATTGCATATATAGCAGAAATAATGCATCATTTTGCAAACTTCATTTGTTAATAACTTTTTAATAAAGAACGAGCAAAAAAAAATTTTCCCTGCTTTACTCTACATACATGGTTTTCAATACATGGTTTGATTAGGATTAGGTTATTATACACCCATGAGGATATAACAACCTAACCCTAACAAAATTCGATACATGGTTTGATTAGGATCAGGTTATTATACATCCATGGGTATAGATTATAGAATAACCTTACCCTAACCAAACCATATATCGGAATTTGTTAGGATTAGATTGTTATTCCCCATGGATGTATAATAACCTAACCCTAATCAAACCATGTATTGAAAACCATGTATGCAGAGTAAAGCAAGAAAAAATTTTCTGTTCTAAGAACAAAAATTATATAAAAAAATATGAATGTCCTGTGCCACCAAGTAGGGGGGGAAGGCGGGGTAGGAGTCACTCCGCGTGGAAAGTTGTAAAATATACCTAAAAGCAGAAAATTTCTGTTTTATAATATATGGTGGAAAAGGGATATTGTATACGTTTTTTCTTAAACTTTTTTTGTTAATAACTTTTTAACGAAGAACGACTGCCACCTAAAACCTGTCGAAGGGTCATGACCTTGAAATATATGGTAAGGTCAAGATATCATCGGCGTGTTATCCATTAATGGATATAATTACCACGTTTTTATTACAACAAATCATATTCTTTAAATTTATTTATTTACGTAATCCATAAATTAATGTTTTATTAAAATCAAAATTGGCATTTCGCAATGATCTCTTGTTAGTAATATTAACGTATTACCTACCTAATATATTGCTACGACCCACTTGTGGTGGTATAAATATTTTGAAACATCTTTTGATTGATCAATGAATAAAATTGTTTTAAAATATTTGTAGTGTTAATTCGATCGCATTTATACCTTAAATATATATATTCTTTTTTTAATAACATATGTAATCCTAACATAACACATGTATCATAATATACGTAATCTATCTTTAATAATAACTAGGGTTACCAATTGTACTCTTTTTCAGGTCGAAGAACAGTATACTCTTACGTTTCACACATTCAATTCTGTTTTGAGAAATGGGACAATATTTAAAAAATTATTATTTAATATTTTTACTTTACAAAAAAGTTTTGCTTTCCTTGAACTAAGGCTGTGTTCGTTTTGGACAGTATGCAATATTTAAATGTTTATTTACACATTATATAGACGTTTTGTTAGAGATTTGGTTATATATATTTGTTGAAGAAACTTATAAGTTAAAAATACATTGAATCAATTGCATTTTCTCAATTCTAGTAACATTAACGTTAAAAAATCTGGAAGTGAAACGTAAAGAAACATATTTATTTGTAACTTTATAAAGAGTAATGAAGACTGAATTGTCAACAAAAATTACATTCTAAAAATGTCATTTTAATAAATATCAGCATTTAAAAAATAAAACCTCAATTCTTCATCTTTCTTTCCTTCTTTTCTTTTTTTTAAAAAGTATACTCTTTTTGCCAATCAATGTATTATTTTCGACCGAGAGTTGGTAACCCTAACGATAGCATATGCTATAATACCAAGAATAACATAACATTACACCTTTTGTAACATATATTTTAACTAACTGACTAGATGCTCGAAAGTAGACAGCACTTAACGATCTCAAACTTGGCATATATTATATGCGTCGTTATCAATACATTTGGTCACATGTGCATGTACTGTGCTGTTGGTGAAATATTAACAGCTCAGGTATAATTGAAATGCTTTACTTCCTATCAATTATTATATTTTTTCATGCACAATTGCAGATTATAATAGATGTATTCTAAAATCAGAAATAATAATAGTATTATACTTAGTAAGCAAAACGTTAGCAGAATGTCAACAAATTTATAGTAAATTTAATCAGAATTAGAGATTAACAGATTGGCGCCAACTAATGTCGCATTCTTCTACAGTACTGTCGATAGCACTTTTAAAAAATTTTATTTCAATAGATTGTGACAGAAATTAAACAGAATGCTTATTAATATTCTACGACAACAGATTGACAACAGAAACCGATCAAGATCTGCTGAGAGAATTTAACGTGAAATTGATAATAGAAATCGAGCAGTATCTGTGCATACTGTCTGAAGCAAACTAATGACAAAAATAGAGCAGATTTCGCTATTTTGTGGATATTAAAATTGTAACGTTATTATTACTGAAAAATTTGTCAAAATGACACTTTCTATTATCTACAATTTTTTCTATTTTAAAGAAATAATTTTAAATAATTTCATTAATAAATAAAATATATTTTACATATGTATAAAAGCTTAAATATACATACAAGGATCGAAACGTTTGTTTATATTATTCATTGCCGGCATATTAAAATTTTATATTGTGACTACATGACATATTTATTTTGTATTTTTTGAAACATCACTATTTCTAACGACTTATTCTTAGGCTCGTGGCTCTTTTTCTTTCAATTTTTTTAAATATACATACTCTGTCTGTACATTAATGATATACTTAGGAACAGTGGCGACTTAAATTAAATTAAATTTAATACTACCTAGACAGCACACGACGTCCATTGGACATCCAATGAATGTCGCGTGCTGTATGGGTAGTGTCAAATTTAATTTAATATAAATCGCCTCTGCTCCTAAGTATATCATTATTTTATATTAAAATAATAAATTTGACACTATATTCGGTCAATTTAATTATACCTAAATTTTTACGTTCAAATAACATTTTTGGAACGTTTTTTAGATGTTCCAAATACATATTAAAACGGGATATTTCTAGATATTTTTAGACGTCCAAAGACTTCGAATTAGTTTAGGTAAAAAGAATGTCAATTCACACATACTGTCGTCAGAACAGAAGCAGAAAGCGAAATCAGTTGAAATTAATCTACTAACATTCTCCGATCAAATATTCTGTCAGTCTACCGACATTCTACAATACACATTTTATTTACAAAATAGTCTTTGCCTAAAATTTGCTTTTCTAGCATCAGAAATCATATAGCAGACTCTGCTCAAAAGAGTGACCGAAAAAATCACCCCTTTTTTGGGCCTCTGATTTTAGAACTGAACTGTGTGCCAAGTACTACTTTATATTGAGACATTAATCAGAGAGGTTTGAAATTGAGATGACAATTATTATCAGAATTGGGAGGGTTGAAATCAAAATCCATTCATTAAATTATCATAGGTCCGGTATTTCAAGAAGGTTGATCCAGAAAGTTGTATACCAATTGTCCTACTAATTGAATAATTTAAAATAACATAATCTTATTAGTAAAGCAGTAAAAAATTACTAGAAACTGGCCAATGTGTATGGTGTGAGTAATTGAACAATGTGCAAGTGCGCCGCTCCCGATGAAGGCAAAATCAACTGTTAATTCAGCCGATGGAGGGAAGATCAACTAGACATCGCAATCATTTCAGTGATTTTGTAAATCAATTTGTTTTAAATGTAAAAAAACGGATTTTCGCATAGACGTAATACGTGATCCCCCTCCCTCTCCAGCTATAACAATAATTGTCACCTCAACCTAAAATTTCCTTATAATTAATATCTTATTAAAGGGTATTATTTGGCACACAGTTCAGTCCAAAAATTGAGGACCCAAAAAACGGACGAAAAAAACCACCTTTTTCGTGCTTTTTCAGTCACTCTTTGTTTCTGCAGACTTGACTGAGGTGTTTTATTTTTTATATACATTAAATGTACATTTCATATATATCAAATGAAACTTATATTAACAAGTATATATTATGTATGTGTGATAATTACATTCATAAAAGTTTTAAGCTGCAATTGTATTTAATATCCAAAGTATAAATATTAGTTAATATAAAAAAATTCACAAATGCATGTAAATTTTCATACATGTACATTATTATACAGCGAACTATTTTAATAATTTATATATGTATGTACTTTTTATAATTTTAAGTGTGACAAAATCCACTATGCTGTGTATTCCAATGAATGGTATACTATGAATGCAAAAAATACTCGGGACCTAGTTCTTCTAATGTTACGAACCAGTAAACCTCTTCATCTAAACTTTGGCAAACTATTTCCTTTAACGATGGCTACATTTTGCAGTGTAAGTTATCTCGAATTTTAAACATGATTGTAGAGACAAGACGGTCTTTTTATATGAAAAAAAATAATGTCAACGTAAACACAAAAATTTGAAACATTCAAGTAAAAATATTATAAAATATATAAAAGAATAAAGCACTCCGTGTCAATTATTCAACTGCTAAGAGATTCTTTGTAACATCAATGATTTTCCGCTGACTTAGATGTTTTAAAAATTCACAAATGTTTATAAAAATATAATTTTCACATGAATTGTTTTATTTCTTTTAATTATTACAGATTATTTTCATAATTATTGCTTAATTTGTGTCGCATATGATGTAATGATTGTAGTTTGAACTTGTTTATACGCTATATTTCTTATAAAATATTTATTATATATCTAACATTTAATCATATGTATATATTATTATATGTACATCTATATTTTCCTATCGTTTTTCCTTAAAAATGCCTTTTATTAATTTATTGTTCTATTTTTTGTAGCTATTAAAAACGTCAGCAGGCTACATATCTGTATTACTTACAACAAGGAGTCAATCAAAGTTTTAAAATATAAATAATGCCCAAATTAGTATTAAAAATGCAAATTCAATAATGTGATTTAACCAAAAAATATTAACTAATTTAAAGTATGTCATGTAAGATACTTGAAAAGTTTACGTAGAATGATTATGTACATTACGAATAAACTCAATACTTACATTTTCTGCTGCTGACTAATTGTTCTACTGGTGATTTATTATGTGTTCTCTATCCGGTACATATAAACAGAGTTGGGGAAAGATTTTTTAAAGTACATTTACATAAAGTGAATTTAAATATTCCATACATTCAAATAAATTTCATATTTTATTGATAAAGCCAAACTAATTAAGACAAGTAAATAGTCCTCTACTGTAAATACAATAACTGAGAAAAAGTGAATCAATAGTTACTTGTTTATTAAATAGGTCATAATGATAAGAAAATTATAACTATCAGTAATATTCTATTACAATCTAGGAAATATCACAATAATACATTTATTTTAATACTGCAATTATAGATAGACCGAACAAACACTTTAATTGTAATAAAAAAGTAATATTATATACAAAATACTGCATACTACACACAAAAACAAAAAAAATATAATTAAAATAACACAAAATGTTCAAAATCGATTACAAGTTCGTGAGAACTTAACACGAGGGTAAAAACAAGTTGCAAACAAGTATTTAACAATCCCTCGTTGTTATGCCAGTTTTTATTTCCTTCAAATGTTGCACAAACGAGGAACTAACAAAACTTCTACAACACGAAGGATTTAAAATTTTTGAAGTCAATCCTCTTTGTGCAATAATCATCTATTACTTTTAAAAAATATTATTATGCACACATGCATGGATTATCGGTTAAGTAAAAATTAATGTCGTTCTATTATATAAGGAGAAAGTAGATGCCAATGGATGATGAAGAAACAAGAAACAATAAAATAAAGCTAAACTCTATGATAATAGAATTCTATTATAGAAGTATATGTACAAGAGACCCGCTATTAAAAATATCTACATTCAGAAAGTGAGTATATGGAAGAGTAAAATAAGCCTAATATCGTAAAATACGAAATAAAAATATCTATTTACTGTACCCAATTTTTACAATAAAAGTAATATTACAATTAGTCATTATAAGATGACTATAGTTCAGACTATAGACGCCTCAAAATCGATTACGACTGCGTAAAAACATGATTTTCGACGTCTACATAACCTGCCGCTTGACCAACTACTTATCAACTAGTCATTATTTCAGTTATTATTCATGAATGCATTGAACATTGTTGTACTAGTAATTATATACAGTCGCACAGTAGGAAGGCACATATAAAATTTTTTAAACCTTCTGTCACTAAACATCTCGCGTTTTTAAGGATTTTTATTATGCACATAAAATATTACCCCTGTTGTAGAGACATCGTTGTAAAAGAAAGAGTCTTCAGTTCATCTCTTACGTTCAACATGATAGCACCAAAATATCTTGCGTATAGGAGTTATAGTAGATATGATTATGGATTATTATCAAATAAAGGTTAGATAAAATATATTTCGTCCCAAAGTGGAACACATAATCTATCAAAGCTTTTCCAAAACAGATTTCGATTGGGCAGTGAAATTAAATCGATTTAGTCTAGAATTAATCGGACTTTGGCCGAGATTCGAACAAACTACATGGGAAAAGCGTGTGTGCAATTTACGTGCACTATTCATTTTCTTATTGATAATATTTGTTCTTATGATTCCTGCTATACATTCTCTGATTAGAGTCCATTTTGACATTTTACTTGTGACAGATAATTTGATGAGCACTTTACCAGTCATTACTTCCATCTTAAGACTTGTAATTTTTTGGTGGAAAAGAAGAGGTAGATAAAGTAGCGATTTGATCGTTACGCGATATAAAATATATTTACAATATACGTTTTATATATCAGCAGAATTAATCTCTATTTTTTTTTGTAAAATTCTAGAATGGAATTAAAGGTATATTTATTTATATTAAATTGTAGAGAGAAATTAAAAACATAAAAGTTAGGTTCATGTACCGCAGTTGTTATCGATTTATTTACAATAGTAATTATATTTATATTTTACATTTGTTGCAATTGCGGACTAATCACACTAACTAAAAAAAATTTTTTTAACTCGAAATAAAACTATCGTTTTTAAAAATTGTTGGTCATTGAATTCAAATTTGTAAAATTAAATTTGCTCTCTATCACATTTAGTTTTTTGAATAATAAAGAAAAATCTATAAAAATTGAAAAAAAACATTTGAAAAAAGCAAAAATGCAACTTTTCAAAAATTTGCCACTATTTTTTCTGATTATCTAAAAAATGTGAATGTAACAGAGCAAAACAGTTCGAGATTCCTATTTACTTACTTCAAAATTTTAATTCAATGACTCGAAATCTATAAGAAACGTCTACTCTGTATTCAGTTAATTTTCAAAGAAATTTGTTGTGATCCTAGGTTAATAACGTATTTCCGCAATTTTCAATATCTAATTAAAACTAAATTTAATCAAAATAAAATTTTTATAAATCATAATAGAAATTTCAGTCTATTTATTATAAATATATCAATATACGTATATATGTACATTATTACATATAACATTTATTTTATTATATTATTATTACTTTTTCTTTATCGTTGTATTCTTAAAGCTGTCGCACCGATAATACATTTGATTGCGAACGATTGGACAAAGACAACAACATCTCAAGAAAAAGCAATGATGATAGCAAAAGCTCAAATTGCACGCATTATTGTCACATTTGGATATGGCATGATGGGAGCAGCCATTATTGTTATGCTTATTTTGCCTATATTTGGTTACTCAGTGAGATACCTGTCTAATGTTACTGCAGATCTAGAGAGACCACTCCCACTGCAAACATATTACATCTACGATACAACAAAAAGTCCACAATATGAATTGACATATGCTGTTCAAAGTATTACCGCATTTCTTTGTACCGTGTGTTATACAGGCATAGACAGTTTTCTTAGTCTTTCGATATTTCATATTTCTGGTCAACTGGACATTCTGAGAAATCGTCTCTTGCATTTACATATTGTCACCAATTTTAATAATGTTTTAAAGAATTGTATAATGGAACATATAAGGCTGCTTAGGTATATTTGTCCTAAACACATATTCCTATATGTACAATAAATTCCGGATTATTCAAAAATGCTTTTTCGTGTCCAGGATTCTCCGACCACGTTATCAAATTCTCGTGATAGCGTTACGCGCGATTTTTTTTAGCATAGCACTATCATAATGAGAACGTCGATTCGATAATAAGGTTAGATAATCCGGAAGATGAAAAAGACGCTGTCGGATAATCCGGATTCTACTGTATACATGTTTTAAATGTTACGTACATGTAAGTAATATGTAAGAATCAAATAATTGAAAGAATATTAATTGCAATATCAAATGTAATTGATTTTTTGTACATAAATTTTTGTATCGTAGATAAAAAACGTACAAGAAAGAGGGAATATAATAAACGGAATGTAATGCGATGCGCAAATTAAATATAATAGCTTTATTGCACCGTTAGGAGATACAAATCGAAATTATTTTGAAAAAGTCTACCAAGTAGTGTATAGTTACCTGGTTACAAATTGATTGATTTTTTGCTGATGAATTTTATGGTGTCTGTAAGCAATTTCGGTGATTTGTGTAGTAACTAATAAGAAAAGAACAAAAGCCGGGTGTAAAATTTTGTTATTTTTTAAGGAAATTTAGATTACTGAAACTGTTTATTGAGAAATTTTTTTGAAATACAACAACACAGAATATTGCAGCAATATTGGTGCAACATTTTGTGCTATAGAAGACATTTTGTTGAACACAAATGTACGAAAAGCAATCCCAGGTTCTTCAATAGAACGGAAAAAATAACCAGAAATGTTTAAAAAAATGTTTGATTAAGTTTTACTCTAACTTCCCTCTTAAAAATTTCTTCAAGCATTTAAAATATTAATAATTTGGACAGCAGAGCTAAAGAAAAATATAATTTCACGACACTCTCTCTGATGCTGTTTTTTATCAGTCATTACGAAAATAGCCAAATCTTCTTACGAACTCACAAAATCAACAGCAAAAAGCAATTAACTCAGAATCACGCCACTTGGCAAAATTTTCCAAAATAGTTTTGACTTGTAACTTCTAACAGAAATTAAGCTACTATGTATACAATATACGTCCAATTCGCACACGCCGATTCAAATTCTAATTTTTTTTAATCTTCTCTAATGTATTTATGTCTGCTTTAATCTAATTAAATGATAAATAAATAGTATTTTATAAACAATTATGATATTAAATTATATTATTTATCAAAACAGAAAATTGTTACTTTGAAATCATATTATAGATTTAAACAAAATTAGTATTCTTATCTGATAATATAAAATTATATCTTTTTGTAGATGTATGTACACACATACATATATGTAAACACATAGATGTATATAAACATAATGGATATCTTCTTTAGTATAAAGTGTTATATAAAATGACATTTTATAGAGCTATTAATCATGTGGAAGATATATTCAGTATAATATTGCTGATAATATTTCTATATTTCGGTATACTCTTCGCTTTCTATGGATTTTGGATAATAAATGTAATTAATTTTACAAGAAGTTTTTTTATAAAATTTACTGCTTATAAATAATTTTTATATATATATAAATATCGTCACATTTATGTTCAAATTGTAGTCACAATTTTTATTCACACACTTTTTACATGTTTTTTTTAAATAATAATTGTAAAATGACAATTCTAAAATTTTCTTATTGATATATTCAAGAAAACTTTATAATTGAAATAACCATAATAATGTAAACGAGAGATTCCATATTTAAAAATTACATAAGAGATATAATTATATAAGCTATATTGATACATATAATATAATTCTAACAAGAAAATTACCTTACAAAGTATCAACTTCTGATTTAATGAAATATTTATATGTTATATATATATAGGTTAAGTAAATAAATGAAATCAATAAATATCAGATGAAACAAAAAACAGTTTTAAGGCCATGGCACATAAAAAAACTTAAAACGTAAGACTTAAGCAGTAACCGAATCGATCAATTGCAAGAGACCATAAAATCATAATATAAGCCCGGAATTATTATACCATAGGTTTTTAAGCCTTAAGCCATAAGAAAGGAACGAATCATCAATTATTCTACTTGTATGTTCGACTGTAATTGGTTTATTTCTTGCGCCTTAAGGTTTAAAACACCTATTGTAGATCCAGACTAAACAGTAGCAAATCCAACATATTGATTTCCTTAATTACATCTAGGTAAGTCTTAAGTTTAATTATGTATGTGTCAAAGCCTTTACGCTGAGTTATTCCATCTTTCGGTAAACTTCAAATGACTACCTTACTCTCTTACTCATTTATCTTCTTATTTACTCCTTTATTCTTTTGTTTATCCAGCAGGTAAATTATCATCACATAGTTTATCCGAAGATAGAACAACAAACATCCGACCCTTAAAGCAATACAAAATCTTATATATATAAATCAGTTTTTTATTATATCCGAAAAATGTTGAAGATGTATGAAAATATTTTATAACGATGTTTCATAATAAAATTACCTCTATTCGTTAATAATATCTTTTTAAATAAATATTTTTGAAATTTATACTTCCAAAATTATTTTTTGTAATTCCTACTGATGTTAATAAACAGAGATATTTTCATTATAAATTTGTATAAAGTATTTTATAATATATTAAATAATTAAAAAAAAAATAAAGCCACTTAAAAGGCATTTGTATTTCTTAAAATTGTTTTTTCGCTTATATTTTTTAAATTCATTTATTTACGTAATCTATAAATTAATGTTTTATTAAAATCAAAATTTGACATTTTGCAAAGATCTCTTATTGTTAATAATATTAACATATTATTATGGCTACGACCCACTTATAATGATATAAATATTGTAAAGCATGATACTTTTTTGATTGATCAATTAATAAAATTCTTGTAAAACATTTGTAGTGTTAATTACACCGCGCTTATGTCTTATACATGTGTATCTCTAATAATAACATATGTAATCGTAATATATGTTAATATATTATAATATATATAATCTGTCTTTAATAATCGCATAAAATACGCAATAATAGTAAAGAAACATATTATTATATCTTTTATAACATATATTTTAATTAATTGACTAGATGCTCGAAAGTAGACAGCTCTTAACGTTCTCAAACTTGATATATTTTGTCGTCGTTCTGGATATATTTAGTCACATGTGCATATACTGCGCTCTTGGAGAAGTATTAACAACTCAAGTATGATTGAAAAATAAATTCTTTACTTCCTACCAATTATTAGGAGTGTGATTTAGTTTTGAGAGTTTTGCAAGAGATTGCACTAATGTTAATGTGTCGAAGACATTTCAATCGTCTGTTGTTCCTTAATCCGTAGATTGATGAAGTGAGAGGTAGGAACCAAGCTGAAAATCAGCCGAATTGTGCAATTAAATCCCAGCTCTGCTCTAGCTCTAGAGAATACACACTTTCATAATTTCGAAAATGTGCGAAAATTTGTTGAAAATTGGGTCAACATTAAAGAAGAATCTTTTTATCGTCGCGGAATCCACTTTTCCCAGAAAGATAAGAAAAGTTATACAAAACGAAGAAAAATATTTTGATTAAAGTATTTGTTCATTATCTTCTTCAAATAAATCAGTTTTTGAGAAAAAAAATGCTCAAAACTAAGTCACATATTCCTAATATTATATTTTTCCATGCACAATTGCATATTATAATAGATGTATTCTAAAATGAAAAATAGTAGAAATATTATACCCAGAAAGCAAAATGTTAGCAGAATGACGACACATAAGTAGTAAATTTGATTTGACAGAATTAGAAGTCAGGAGATTGACTTCAACTAATATCGCAATCTGCTTCAGTTCTGTCGACAGTATCTTTAAAAATTATATTTCAACAGATTGTGACAGAAATGAAACAGAATGCTAGCTAACATTCTATGCCAGCAAATTGGTAACAGAAATCGAACAAGATCTGCTGAGAGAATTTGATGACAAATGGTAGCAGAAACCGAGCAGTATCTGCGCAACACAATCATGATGCACACTAGCAGAATTGGAGCAAATCGTGCTATTTAGTAGGTATTAAAATTGTAACGTTATTATTACGGAAAAATTTCTCAAAATAACGTTTCTTTACTTATATTTTTTCTATTTTGAAAAAATAATTTTAAATAATTTCATTAATAAATGAAATATATTTTACATATAAAAGCTTAAATATACAAATAAATACACTCACTGTCAAGTTTATAGTGTCAAAAGAGTGTACCGTAAAAATGGCCAAAATTCATCCTGACCAAAAACCTAAAAAACGAATTCCATAATGTTTCTTGATATATGAAAGAGAAAAATAACATTTATATTGCCGGGAAATATATGCTGGGAAAATTTCTGATAAAAATAAAACATTATACAAACTGCATACCGCATACATTATGCTTCAGTTTCCTTTACATGTATATAGTCTGTTCCTTCGACATACCCAAAATGCTGTGTAAATAGCTATATTATGTTTAAATAATGTTTTCGGGACGTATTTTAGACGTCCAACATACAGCGATAAAAGCGAGAAATTTTTTGATATATTTTAGACATCTAAAGACGTCGAATTAGTTTGAGTAACAAGAATGTTAATTCACGTGCTGTCGTCAGAACGAAATCAGAAAGCGAAATCAGTTGAGGTTAATTAATCACTAAAATTAGTCCGACCAAATCTGCTGTCAGTTTGCCGACATTCTACTAACATTTTGTTTACAAAACAGTCTCTGCTTGAAATTTGCTTTTCTGGCATCAGAAATAATTTAGCAGACTCTGCTCAAAATTTTTCTGCAGGCTGTTTGGCTATTTGAGATAATTTATCTTTAAACGTACATTAGTATATATCAAATGAAATTTATATTAACAAGTATATATTATGTATGTGTGATGATTATACATACATAAAAGTCTGCAATTGTACTCTTAATAACCAAAGTCTAATTAGTTAATATAAAAAAATTCACATTCTAAAATTGCATATAAATTTTCCTTATGTACATTATTATACAGCACGCTATTTTAATAATTCATATATGTATATATTTTTTATGATTTTAAGTATGACAGAATCCACTATGCTGTATATTTCAATGAATGGTATACTTCGAATGCAAGAAATACTCGGGACTTAGTTCTTCTAATGTTAAGAACCAGTAAACCCCTTTACCTTAACTTTGGTAAACTGTTTCCTTTAACGATGGGTACATTTTGCAATGTAAGTTATCTTGAATTTTAAATATAATTTTAAAGAGAGCACAAGATATTCTTTTTACATGTGTACAAAGTAAAGTCAATTTAAATACAATAATATGTATTATATATTATATTTCTTATAAACCGTTTATAATATATCTAATATTTAATAGTATATATATATGGTATATATCATTATATGTATATATTTTTATATATATCGTTTTATATATATCGTATTTTATATCGTTTTTCCTTAAAAATGTCTTTTATTTACTTATTGTATTTTTTGTAGCTGTTAAAAACATCAGCCGGCTACATATCTGTATTACTTACAACAAGAAATCAATGAATGTTTTAAAATATATATAATAGATATATAACGCCCAAATTAATATTAAAAATATAAATTCAATAATGATTTAACCGGAAAATATTAACTAATTTAAAGTATTCGTGTAAAGTATGTCATGTAAGATACTTGAAAAGTTCACATAGAATGATATACATTGTGAATAAACTTACTTACGTTTTCTGCTGCTAATGTAATATACTGGCTGACTTGTTCTACTGATAGAAACCATCATATAATATAAAACAGACAAAAAATTAGCTTAAATAATAACGAAAAAGAAAGGAAAATAACTGTAAGACATCTCAAAAAAAAACTGTCGAATGCAATATTAGATTGAAAATAATAAGTAATGTTTTAAGTAAATTAAAAAATATAAAACTCTACGTTATTAAAGATTATATATTTTTATTTTATATACAGTTATGACGTATCTTACATTTAATTTGATATCACTAAAATAAAAATGTGAGCACTAGCATATTTTGACATAAAATATCTCGCAAACCTAATAAAAATTTTACCATTCGTTTCTTGTTAATTAAATCTTAATATTTTATATAGAATATAATGAGATGTAACAATTGATGATGTACAGAAAATATATATTTCAAAGAATATACATAGTTGTATATTGCAAATTGCCCAATTTCTTTTTAAAGCAATAATGTACATATTTTCTTTACATTAATTGATTTATCTGACTGTTCTATTGATAAAAACATTCAAGTAGAATTATCAAAAAATGAACAAATTCACGAAATATTTTATATTTCATACCAAAATATATCTAAATAAAGTATAAAATTATTAAGTCTCGCAAATTATTAATTTTTTTATAACTTTGTCTTAATACTATTATACGCAAAATATTATAATTAGAGGAATCATATTATGTAAAAGAAGTTCTATAATTTCATTTTTATAATAGCTATAAGCCTCATATAAAAGAATGTCTTTTCAAAAATTAATTTTATTTATCCCCTTCAAATCATACAACTTTTATCTAAAACAATTTTGCCTACTGGGTGTAAATTTCGACATGTTCTGGTGATTTATTTTGTCCCCTACCCTGTATATTTAAAAATAACCACTTTGTGGAAAGATTTTATTAAAGAAACATTTGCATAAAGTAAATTTAGATATTCTATACATTCAAAAAAATTTCGTGTTTTATTGATAAAGTTAAATTAATTACGGCAAGTAAATATTCCTCCACTCTAAACACAATAATTTAGAAAAAATTAATTAATCCTTATTATTTGTTCATTAAATAGGTCATAAAAATATAAGAAAATAATAACTATCAATTACATTCTCTACAATCTAGGAAATATCATAATATTCACATCAATTCACATTTATTCCAATACTGCAATTATAAATATACCGAACGAATACTTTAATTGCCATAAAAAAGCAATATTATGTTCACATTACTGCTCACTACACATCACTACACACAAAAACAAAAAAATATAATTCAAATCACACGCAACGCTCGAAATCGATTACAAGTTCGTGAGAACTTAACAGGAGAGTAAAAACATGTCGCAAACAGGTATTTAACAATTCCTCGTTGTTGTGCCAGTTTTTATTTACTTCGAATGTTGCACACACGAGGCACTGACAAAACTTCTACAACACGAAGGATTAAAAATAATTTTTTAAGTCCATCCTCTTTGTGCAATAATCATCTATTACTTTTAAAAACTTTTATTATGCACACATGCAGTTAAATGAAAGTTAATATTGTTCTATAAGGAGAAAGATGTCTGTGGAGTAAAGAAGAAATTGCAAGAAGCTATGAAATAATAGCGAGACTCTATAATGGTGTAATTCTATGATACGAGTATACAGGGGCTCCTCTGAAATGAAAAATATCTACATTCGGAAAGTAAGTATATAAAAGAGTAAAGTAGGCCTAATACCGTAAAATATAAAATAAAAATGCCTATATACTGTACCTAATTTTTACAATAAAAGTAATATTATTCACAATTAGACGTTACGAGGTGACTATAGTTCAAACTATAGACGGCTCAAAATCGATTACAACGGCGTAAAAACATGTCTGCTACATCTACATAACCTGCCGCATGACCAAGTACTTATCAACCAGTCATTACTTCAGTTATTATTCATAAATGCTTTAAACGTTGTTGTACTAATAATTATCCGCAGTTACACAACAAGAAGGGATATGTAGAATTTTTTAAACCTTCTGCCACTAAACATCTCGTTTTTAAGGATTTTTATTATGTACATGAAATATCACCGCCGTTGTATAGACGCTGTAAAAGAAATAGAATTGTCAGTTCATCTCTTACGTTCAACATGGAAGTAAAATATCTTGCGTATCGCAGTCATAGTAGATATGATTATGGATCATTATCAAAAAAAGGTCAGGTAAAATATATTTCATCCAAAGTGGAACATATGATCTATTAAATCTTTTTTGAAACAGATTTCGAATGGGCAGTGAAATTAAATCGATTTAGTCTAGAATTAATTGGACTTTGGCCGAGATTCGAACAAACTACATGGGAAAAGTGTTTGTGCAATTTACGTGTACTTCTTACTTTCTTATTTATAATATTTGTTCTTATGATTCCTGCTATACATTCTCTGATAAGAGTCCATTTTGACATTTTACTTGTGACAGATAATTTGATGAGTACTTTACCAGTCATTACTTGCGTCTTAAGACTTGTAATTTTTTGGTGGAAGAGAAAAGGTAAATAAAGCAGCGATTTGATCGTTACGCGATAAAAAATATTTACTACTGTACGTTTCATATATCAGCAGAATTAATGACTTTTTTTGTACAATTATAAAATGGAATTAAAGATTTATTTATATTGCATTTTAGAGAAATTAAAAATCATAAAGTTAGTTTCATATACCGCAGTTGTTATTGATTTATGTACAATAGTTATATTTTATTTATATTTTATATTATACACACACAACTAAAAAATTTTTTTAATTAACTGGAAATAAAATTGTTGTTTTTAAAAATTGTTGATCATTGAATTCGCATTAGTAGAATTATATTTGCTCACTATCACATTCAATTTTTTAAATAATCAACGAAAATAGCGGAAAATCTCTCTGTAAAATTTCAAAAAAACATTTGAAAAAGGCAAAAATGCAATTTTTCGAAAATATGTCACTATTTTCTTGATTACCTAAAAAAAAGTGAACGATATAGCAAAACAGTATGAGGCTCCTGTGTACCCACTTCAGCTATATTGAATCATGACGTTATGAGCGAGAAATGTGGTGTAAGCGTGTACATGTTGATTTTTCTTGCACGCTATTTATAAGTGAAGACAATTTGAATAAAACGGAATAATGAAATCATTATAAAACACTTGTAAAAAAGGAAGAGGCTATCGATCATTATTCTCATTGATTAGTAAATAGTAAATAATCGCAAAAGATATGTAAAATACGTGTTTATTTGTTCTTACTTAAAGAGCATCAGTAACTTATTTTCATTTCACGAACATTTTTCAATCATTTACTGATTATCAGAGGGATCAGAAAGAATAGACTCGGCCCATTTTTACAAGTTCTTTGTAGCGATTTCATTATTCTGTTTTATCCAAATTGTCCATTGTATACAAATAGCACGCAAGAAAAATCAACATGTCATTTCTCGCTTAAGATATCCTAATTCAATATAGTTGAGAAGAGTACTGCAGGAGCTTTAAAGGGATGCTGGAGATGACCAAACTATCGAAACATTATAGTTGTATAAAAATATGAAAATTGACTGAACGGAACCAAAAATCTTTTTACAGAATTAAAGTAGACGTAAAATTAGGAGGTGATGTAGTGGATCTTTTTTAAAGTCGAAAATAAGTTTAAACCTCGCTCATTTTTCCATTCGTAGAGCTGTTACCTAACATAGATATTTTCTTAATATACGTACAAAAGTTTTATAGGTCGTGGACAAAAACGACATTATACCACCCATCGGATTACGTTCACGAACAATACTGAATTTATAAAATTAAAATTAAAAGTTTAAAAAAAAGATACATATTAATCTGTAAATTACGCCATAAGTACACATAAGTACGTATGCGAAGACTCAGAATAGTAAACGAAATAATAATTGTATCCTGCAATACGTGCTTGAACTTGAAGAGATGCCGTTACAATAGGCCTGTTCTTTTTGACTAAATTTTGCATCAGTTCATCTTTCTTCCTCTTCTTTCCTCTTGGAGGGAAAAGGTTTAAAGATAAACTGGTAAAATTTCAACCAAAGAGAACAGGTCTAATGTTAAATAAAAATACATATATACCTTTGAGTGAGACAAAACAATAACGTAAGAAATGAATTGAAGGTGTCACTATTATCGATATTTTTAATTCGAAATTAAAAAAGTTTACACTATCGACATGAAGTTCGGCCGGCACTCCAGCATCACCCTAAAAATTTTTATTCAGTGACTCGAAATCTATAAAAAACGACCTTATTCTGATTTCAGTTACTTTTCAAAAAAATTTGTTGTGATCCCAGAAGTTATTAATGTATTTCTGCAATTTTCTATAATATTTAATTAAAACTAAATTTAATCAGAAGCAAATTTTTATAAATTATATTAAAATTTTTTTCTATTTATAATAAATTTCTTAATATATATCAGTAATATTAACATCTAATTTATTATATTGTTATTGTTCTCTTTACTTTTGTATTCTTGAAGCTGTCGCACCGATAATACATTTTATTGCCAACGATTGGACAAAAACAACAACATCTCAAGAAAAAGCAATGATGATAGCAAAAGCTCAAATTGCACGCATTATTATCACATTCGGATACGGCATAATGGCAGCGGCCGTTACTGTTATGTCTGTTTTGCCCATATTTGGTTACTCGGTGAGACACTTGTCTAATATTACTGAAGATTTGGAGAGACCACTCCCAATTCAGACATATTATATCTACGATACAACAAGAAGTCCACAATATGAAATGACATATGCTGTTCAAAGTATTGCTTCATTACTTTGTATCATGTGTTATACAGGCATAGACAGTTTTCTTAGTCTTTCAGTATTTCATATTTCTGGTCAACTGGACATTCTGAAAAATCGTCTCTTGCATTTACATGCTGTCGCCAATTTTAACAACGTTTTAAAGAATTGTATAATGGAACATATAAGGCTGCTAAGGTATATTTTATCCTAAATACATATTCCTGTATACATATAAAATAGACTCCGGATTATCTAACAATGCTTTTTCATCTTTCGGATTATCCGACCACGTTATCAAGATCTCATGATGATAGCGTTACGCGCGATTTTTTTTAACATAACACTACCTTGATCAAAACATCGACTCAATAATAAGGTCAAGTAATCCGGAATATGAAAAAAACGCTATCAAATAATCCGGATTCGACTGTATACCTATATATGTTTAAAATGTGACATAATGTATATATGTAAGTAATATGTAAGCATCAAATAATTATAAGAATATTAATTGCAATATGTATGTAAATAATCTTGTATATAAATTTTTGTATCTTAAATAAAAAACGTACAAGAAAAGGAATCTAATAATAAACGGAATTGAGTGCAGTGAACAAATTTGATATAGTAGTTTTGTCGCGCCGTTAGGAGATACGAATCGAAATTATTTTGAAAAAATCTGTCAAGTAGCGTATAGTTATCTATTAATAATTACAAATTATCTGATTCTTTGTTAATAATTTTTTGTCTGTCTATAAATAATTTCGGTAATTTCTATGGTAACTGATAAGAAAAGAACAGAGAGCGAGTGTAAAATTTTGTTATCATTTGAGGAAATGTATATTGTTGAAATTGTTTTTCGACAAATTATAAAATTATACAATATCACGAAATATTATGGCAACATTGCAGCAATATTTTGTGCTATTGGAGAAGTTATATTGTAGGAAAGGTAATCCCAGGTTCTTCAATGAAACGGAAAAAATAACCAGAATTATTTAAAAAAATGTTCGATAAAATTTTACATAAAGCTCTCTCTAAAAGATTTCTTCAAGCATTAAAATATTCGTAATTTAAATAGCAGAACCAAAGAAAAATTAAACTTCACGACATTCTCTGACGTTGTTTTTTTATCAGTCATTACGAAAATTGCCAAATCTTTTTATAAACTCATTCAAAAAAATCAACAGCAAAATATCAACTAACTCAGAACCATGCCACTTAGCAAATTTTTCCAAAATAGTTTTGACTTTCAACTTCTAACAGTACTTAAGCTACTATTTCGCAAATCCCGATTCAAATTATTATTTTTTTAAATCTGCTCTAATGTATTTATATCTGCTTTACCAATATAAATAAAGATAATATAATTAAAGGTAATATAATTAAAGATGAATACATAACATTTTATGAACAATTGGGATACTAAATTACATTTCTTATCAAAACAGAAAATTGTTATTTTGAAATCATATTATAGATTTAAACAAAATTAGTATTCTTATCTAATAATATAAAATATCTTCTTATAGATGTATGTAAACATGATAGATATCTTCTTTAGTATAAAGTGTTATATAAAGTGACATTTTATAGAGCTATTAATCATGTGGAAGATATATTCAGTATAATATTGCTGATAATATTTATATTTTTTGGTATACTCTTCGCTTTCTATGGATTTTGGACAATAAACGTAATTACTTTACAAGAATTTTTGTTATACAATTACTGTATTATAAATAGTTTTTATATACATATAGTTTTCATATAAAAATAATGTCATATTTATGTTCCAACTATAATCGTAACTTACATTTACATACCTCTTACAAGTATTTTATTGACAATTTAAGAATTGTAAAATGACATTCTAAAATTTTCTTTTATTATATATTTACGAAAATTTTAGAATTGAAATAACAATAATAATGCAAACGAAAAAATTTCATATTTAATATTCACATAATAGATATAATTATATAAGCTTACTCTCTTACGATCTTATGTTCTTACTTTTTTATTCTTTTGTTTATCCAGCAAATAAATTATCATCACATAGTTTATCCGAACATAGAACAATAAACAACCGACTCTTAAAACAATAAAAATTCTTATATACGTAAATAATTTTTTTATTATATTCGAAAAATGTTGAAGATATATATGACAATATTTTATAACGATGTTTCATTATAAAATTACCTCTATTTGTTCACGTTAATAATATTTTTTTAAATAAATATTTTTTAAATTCATATTTCCAAAATTATTTTTTGTGATTCCTACTGATGTGGATAAACAAAGATAATTTCAAATACGATAAAAAAAGCCAAGATCGGTCAAATTTTGGATGTTACAAATAATACATTATATATTGTTTTATTAAATCAATTTATTCCTGATAAAATTGCGAGCCGATAACATTCGGTTTCAACACAATCATTCTGAAACGCTAATAATCCCCCCTAAATTAAATTAGAAAGAAAGAAAGAAAAAAAGAAAGTAAGAAATTTCATTATAAAACATTTTGTATAAAGTATTTTATAACATATTAAATAATTTTTTTAGATATAATAAAAAAAATAAAGCCACTTTACTTAAAAAGATCGTTTGTATTTCTTAAAATCGGTTTTTCATAACAACTCGTATTTTTCAAATTTATTTATTTACGTAATCCATAAATTAATGTTTTATTAAAATCAAAATTTGACATTTTACAAAGATCTCTTATTGTTAGTAATATTAACATATTATTATGACTACTACCCACCTGTGGTGGTATAAATATTTTGAAGCATCCTTTGATTGATCAATTAATAAAATTCTTCTGAAACATTATAATTAATTACACCACACTTAAGCCTTATACTTGTATATTTTTAATAATAATTTATGTAATCGTAATATATATTAATATATGTTAATATATCATGATATATATATATATATAATGTACCTTTAATAATACCATAAAATATGTAATAATACTAAAAATAATATAATTGCATCTTTTATAACATATATTTTAACTAATTGACTAGATGCTCGAAAGTAGACAGCTCTTAACATTCTCAAACCTGATATATTTTATCGTCGTTCTGGACATATTCAGTCATATGTGCATGTACTGTGCTGTTGGTGAAATATTAACAACTCAGGTATAATTAAAAAAAAATTCTTTATTTCCTACCAATTATTTTTCCATGCACAATTGCATATTATAATAGATGTATTATAAGATGAAAAATAGTATAGTAGTATTATACACAGAAAGCAAAATGTTAGCAGAATGACGACAATTGGTAGCAAATTTGATCAGAATTAGAGGTGAACAAATTGACGTTAACTGATATCGCATCCTGCTCCAGCTCTGTCGACCAGTATTTTTTGAAAATTCTATTTCAACAGGTTGATAGAAATTAAACAGAACTCTTATTAACATTCTATGCCAGTTACGGAGAGAATTTTTTCTTAGAATTTATCCTGAAAATATGACAGTCGTGGGACAACATGTATTGTATTTCGAAGAATTTTAATATAAATCTCTCTCATTCATTAATAAAATTACAATAAAGTATAAAATAAGTTTGATCAATTTTACTGAAGTGCATGGTAAAAATCTTCAAAATATTGTATTGTACCACAATCATCATATTTTCAGGGTAAATTTTAAAAGAAAATTCTCTCCGTGTAGATTGGCAACAGAAACCAAGCAAGATTTGCTGAGAGAATTTGACGGTAACAGAAAGTGGTAGTAGAAACAGAGCAATATCTGCACAACACTATCTGACGCAAACTAATGACAGAAATGGAGCAGATTCTGCTATTTTGTAGGTATTAAAATGATAATGTTATTACTACGGAAAAAATTCTGTAAATGTTATTCTATTATTTCAATTTTTTCTATTTTAAAGGAATAATTAGAATAACCTCATTATTAAATTAAATATATTTTACATCAAAGCTTAAATATACAAATAAGCCTATAGTGGAAAATTTAATTTAATTTAAGTCACCACTGCTTATACTAAGTATATTGTAATTTTATACTAAAATGAATGTTAAATTTAACACTATCTTCTATTCACTTCTGTAAATTTGGTAATATTATATATAGTATGTTCCTTCGACATACCTAAAATGTCTGTGTAAATAGCTGTTTATTATAGGACGTTCAAATAACGTTATGGGACGTATTTTAGATGTCCAACATACAACGATAAAAACGAGATATTTCAAGACATATTTCGGACATCTAAAGACTTCGAATTAGTTTGGGTAACAAAAATATCAACTCACGTGCTGTCATCAGAACGAAATCAGAAAGCGAAATCGGTGGAGGTTAATCTGCTAATAAAAAATTAGTCTGACCAAATCTATTGTCATTCTGCCGACATTCTCCTAACATTTTATTTACAAAACAGTCTCTGCTTGAAATTTGCCTTTTTGGCATCAGAAATCATATAGTAGACTCTGCTCAAAATTTGTTTCTGGCTTGGCAATCTGAGATAATTTATCTTTGAACGTACAGACTTGGCAATCTGAGATAATTTATCTTTAAACGTACATTCAATATATACCAAATAAAACTTACGTTGACAAGTATATATTATGTATGTGTGATAATAATACATAAAACTCTTAAGCTGCAATTTATTCTTAATAGCCAAAGGTTAATTATATACAAAAATTCACGAATGCATGTAAATTTTCGTATATGTACATTATTATACAGCACGTTATTTTAATAATTTATATATATATGTATTTTTTATAATTTAAAGTGTGACAAAATCTACTATGCTGTATATTTCAATGAATGGTATACTTTGAATGCAAAAAATACTCGGGACTTAGTTCTTCTAATGTTAAGAACCGGTAAACCCCTTTACCTTAACTTTGGTAAACTCTTTCCTTTAACGATGGGTACATTTTGCAGTGTAAGTTATCTTGAATTTTAAATATGATTTTGGAGCACAAGATTTCTTTTTACATGTGTACAAAATAATGTCAATGTAAGCACGATAATATTTTAGAGCGCTTAAGTAAAAACATCATAAAATATATAAAAGAATAAAGAATTTCATGTTAGCTATTCAACTGCTAAAGAGATTCTTTGTAAAATCTTATCATTGATTTTCCACTAACTCTGATGTTTTAAATTCATAAAAGATTATAGATAGAGATATCTGGAGACACTGAGGGAGACACGATAGTGTCTCGGTGTTAAGATATGGCCCGAGACACTGCTGTGCTCCTTTACGCGAGCCGGCGAGTTGCGCCAGATTGAAATAATTTTATTTCTATTAATATATTACAGGTCATTTTTGTAATTATCGCGTAGCTTAATTTGTACGCGTATAACATTTTGCTTGAAGTTTAACGTATTGCTTGTTTGTATGTTATATTTTTTATAAACTATTTATAATATATCTAATATTTCATAATATATATTATTATTTCATAATATATATTATTATTTCATAATATATATTTTTATCGTTTTTCCTTAAAAATGTCTTTTATTTACTTATTATTGTATTTTTTTTAGCTATTAAAAACGTCAGCCGGCTACATATCTGTATTACTCACAACAGGGAATCACAGTCAAAGTTTTAAATAACGGCCAAATTAATATTAAAAATACAAAGCCAATAATGAATTAACCAGAAAGTATTAATTAATTTAAAGTATGTCTTGTAAGGTACTTGAAAAGTTTACGTAGAATGATTATATGCATTGTGAATAAACTCAATATCTAAATTTTATGCTACTAATATAATATACTAACTGTTTGTTCTGCTTATTGATAAAAACCATCAAATAATATAAAAAAGACAAAAAATTAGTTTGAATAATGATGAGAAAAGAAAGGAAAATAAGTATAAGATATCTCGAGAAAACTGTCGCAATATTAGATTGAAGATAATAAATAATATATTAAATAAATTAAAAAATATATAATACAATATTATTAAAGAGATTATATATTTTTATTATATATATACACTGTATAACCGTATATACCTTATATTTAATCTGATATCACTAAAATAAAAAGCAATAACATATTCTGATATAAAAATACAATATCTCCAAAATTTAATGAAAATTTTACCATTCAGTTCTTGTTAATTAAATCTTAATATTTTATATAGAATAATAACATGAATTAATTGATGTAAAATGTATATTTAAAAAAATATACGTAGTTGCATATTGCAAATTGCACAATTTTCTTCTTAAAGCAATAATGTATTTCCTTTATGTCAATTAATAATTTATTTCACTGTTCTATAAGGTATAAAAGCATTCAGCAACAATTACTAAAAAATAACAAAAATTCACGAAATATTTTATATTTTATACTAAAATGTGCCTAAATGAACTATAATATCCTCAAATAATTAATTTTTTTATAACTTGACCTTAATATTTTTATATGCAGAATAATTAGAGGAGTCATATTATGTAAAATAAGTTCTGCAATTTCACTTTAAAAATAGATATGAGCTTCATGTAAAAGAATTTTTTTTTTTAATTAATTTGATTTATCCTCCTTTAAATCATACAACTTTTATCTAAAACAATTTTGCAAATCGGATTTAGATTTAGACATATTCTGGTGATTTATTTTATGTTTCCTACCCTATATATTTAAACATAACTTTGAAGAAATATTTTATTAAATGAGCATTTGCATAAAGTAAATTCAGATATCCTATACATTTGAAAAAATTTCATGTTTTACTGATAAAGAAAAATTTATTACAAGTAAGTATTCCTCTACTATAGACACAATAATTGAGGAAAAATTAATCAATCCTCATTATTTGTATGTTAAATAGGTCATAAAGGTAAGAAAATTATAATTATTAATTATATTCTCTACAACCTAGGAAATATCACAATATTACATTAATTTCAGTATTGCAATTATAATAGATAGTCCAAATAAACACTTAAATTGGAATAAAAGGCAATATTACATACAAATTATTGCTTACTACGCAATACAAAAACGAAAAAATATGATTCAGATCACACGCAATGCTCGAAATCGATTACGATAAGTTCGTGAGAACTTAACAGGAGGGTGAAAACCAGTTGCAAACAAGCATTTAACAACCCCTTGTTGTTACGCCAGTTTTTATCTGCTTCGAATGTTGCACACGCAAGACACTGAAAAACCTTCTACAAGAAAAGTTTAAAATTTTTTGAGCTCATCCTTTTTATGCAATAATCATTTATCACTTTAAAAAACTTTTATTAGGCACACATGCATGGAGGATTATTGGTTAAATAAAACTTCATGTCGTTCTAAGGAGAAAGTAGATGTCAGTGGATAATAAAGAAACTGCAAGAAGTAATGAAATAATAGCTCTATGATGGTGAAATTCTATTCCAGTATCATAAATATATATACGAGGATCTCCGTTGTGAAAAATGTCTACATTCGGAAAGCGAGTATATGAAAGAGTAAATTAGGCTTACTATCGTAAAATACGAAATAAAAATACCTATTTACTGTACCTAATTTCTAGGATAAAAGTAATATTACTCAAAATTGATCGTTATAAGATGACTATAGTCCAG
Source organism: Trachymyrmex cornetzi (assembly GCF_001594075.2). NCBI lineage: Eukaryota > Metazoa > Arthropoda > Insecta > Hymenoptera > Formicidae > Trachymyrmex > Trachymyrmex cornetzi. The sequence continues at coordinate 3,272,945 of NW_017300343.1, read as the reverse complement.
ACTATAGATACCTCAAAATCAATACCGCAACGTAAGAACATGCCTGCTTCATCTACATAACCAGCCGCATGACCAACTACTTATCAACCAGACATTACTTCAGTTATTATTCATGAATACTTCGAACATTGTTGTACTAGTAATTCTTCGCAGTTGCAAAACAAGAAGGGATCACAGGTAGAATTTTTTATACCTTCTGTCACTAAACGTCTCACATTTTCAGCAATTTTTATTATGCACATGAAATATTATCTCCCGTTGTATAGACATCGCTGTAAAAGAAACAGAGTTGTCAGTTCATCTCCTACGTTCAACATGGAACCATCAAAATATCTTGCGTATCGGAGTAGATATGATTATGGATCATTATCAAAGAAAGGTCAGATAAAATATATTTCGTCCAAAATGGGACACATAATAGCTACGTTTACACTATACCCTTAGTCCACCATCTTACAATAGGTGTCCTTGTTTATCATGTAGGGATTAAACAAAGACACTTATCATATAGGTGGCGGACTAAGTACACGGTGTAAACGTAGCCATTCTATCAAAATTTTTTTGAGACAGATTTCGAATGGGCAGTGAAGTTAAATCGATTTGGTCTAGAAATAATCGGACTTTGGCCTAAGTCCGGACAAACTACGCGGGAAAAGCGTGTGTGCAATTTACGTGTACTTCTCACTTTCTTATTAATAATACTTGTCCTTGTCATTCCTGCTATACATTCTCTGATAAGAATCCATTTTGATATTTTACTTGTGGCAGATAATTTGATGTGTACTTTACCTGTCAGCAGTTGCCTCTTGAGACTTGTAATTTTTTGGTGGAAGAGAAAAGGTAGATGAAATAGCAATTTGATCGTCACGATATGAAATGTATTTACAATATATCTTTAATATATCAGCCTAATTAATCTCTACTTTTTTGTACAATTCTAATTGAAATTATAGGTTTATTTATTTATAATGAATTTTATAGAGAAATCAAAAACGAAATAAGTTAAATTCATATCGCAGTTATTATTGGTTTTTGTCTTTTGCAATCTTTCTGAAAAGTTGTGATAGTATTTCAGTAAAAAATTATTGAAAACCAATATTTAGCGATATTTAGTAATTAATATCTCGTTAACCATTGCGAAAATCGGAAAATGGTAGAGGACTTTTGAACTCAGTTTAGTCCACTCTACCTGTTCAGGCTGGGTGGTGCCGTATTTTAATGACACCCTGTATAAGTAGTTAACATTTATTTTACTATAGTATTAATTTCTTTATTTTTGTATTCTTAAAGCTGTCGCACAAATAATACATTTGATTGCGAACGACTGGACAAAAACAACGACATCTCAAGAAAAAGCAATAATGATAGCAAAAGCACAAATTGCACGCATTATTATCACGTTTGGATATGGTATGATGGGAGCGGCCATTATTGTTATGCTTGTTTTGCCTATATTTGGTTACTCGGTGAGAAACCTATCTAATGTTACTGAAGATCTGGAGAAACCACTTTCATTGCAGACATATTATATCTACAATACGAGAAAAAGTCCACAATACGAATTCACATATGCTGCTCAATGTATTGTCTTATTCTTCTGTACTATTTGTTATACGTGCATAGATAACTTTCTTAGTCTTTCGGTATTTCATATTTCTGGTCAACTGGACATTCTGAGAAATCGTTTCTTGCATTTACATATTGTCGCCAATCTTAACAACGCTTTAAAGAGTTGTATAATGGATCATACAAGACTGCTTAGGTATGCTTAGTTCTATATACATATTCCTATATATAATATATATAATATATATA
>NW_017300343.1:3226978-3270854 GCF_001594075.2 Trachymyrmex cornetzi | reverse complement strand
AATATATATATATATATATACATATTACTATTTTATATGTATATATATATATATAACAAAATTCGGATTATGCGACATGCTTTTTTCATCTCCCAGATTATCCGACCATATTATCAAGTTCTCGTGATGATAGCATTACGGGCGATTTTTTTAGTATTACATTATCGTCATGAGAACATCGATAATGATAAGGTCAAATAATCCGGAAGATGAAAAAAAACGCTGTCGAACTATTCGTGTTCTATTGTATATAGTATATGTGTTTGTAGTGTAACGTAAATATGTAAGTAATATGTGGAGAATAATTGAAAGAATATTAATTTCAATATTAAATGTAAATAATTTTGTACCTAAATTTTTGTATCATAAATAGAATTATTGTCATATTTAAATAAAAAATGTGTAAGAGAGGGAATTATAAATAATAAACGGAATTGAGTGCGACGCGCAAATTGGATATAGTAGCTTTGTTGCGTCGTTTGGGGATATAAATCAAAATTATTTTGAAAAGGTCTATCAAGTAAGTGTATAGTTATGTATTATAGTTACAATTTGACTGCTTTCTTTGCTACTGAATTTTTTTGTGTCTGTAAGCAATTTCGGCGATTTCTATAGTAACTGAAAAGAATAGAGGGTGGGCATAAAATATAGTTATTTTTTGAGGAAATTTATATTATTTAAACTTTTCCGAGAAATTTTTATGAAATACAACAGCACAAAATAATACAGCAACAATAACATTGCAACAATATTACTTTGAAAGATTACAATATTTCCAATAAAATATTAATGCAACATTGCTATAATATTTTTTGCTATACAAGAAGTTTTGTAGAACGCAAATGTACTAACGAGAATCCTCAATGGAAAAAATAACCAGACTAGTTTTAAAAAATAAAAAGTCTGATTTTAAATTTTACTTAAAGCTCTCTCTTAAAAATTTTCTCAAGTATTAAAATGTTCGTAATTTGAACAATAGATCCAAAGGAAAATAAAATTTTACAACACTCCCTGACATTGTTTTTTATCAGTCATCAAAAATTGCCAAGCTTTTTTACAAGCTCTCACAAAAAAATTCAACAGCGAAAAATCAATTAATCCAGAATCACGCCACTTAGCAAACTTTTCCAAAACGGGTTTAACTTACAACTCCTAACTTAAGTTACAATATATATACGTCCAATTTGCACACCGATTCAAATTCTGATTTTTTTTTCATTTTGTCTAATGTATTTATATCTGCTTTATTCTAATTAAATGCTTTAATCTGATTAAATAGAATTTTATAAATAATTATGATTAAATTATATTTCTTATCAAAACAAAAATTATTACTTCAAAGTCATATTATAGCTTTAAACAAAATTAGTATTCTTATCTAGTAATATACAATATTTTTTTATAGATGTATGTAAACATGATAGATATCTTGTTTAGTATAAAGTGTTACATAAAATGACATTTTATAGAGCTATTAATCATGTGGAAGATATATTCAGTTTAATATTGCTGATACTATTTCTATGTTTTGGTACACTCTTCGCTTTCTATGGATTATGGATAATAAATGTAATTAATTTTACAAAAGTTTTTGTTATACACAATTTATTGCTTTATAAATAGTTTTCATATATACGTCAAAATAACGTCATATTTATATTCCATTGAATTGTAATCGCTACTTTATATTTATATACTTTTTTATATGTTTTTTGTTAATAAGAACGGTAAAATGTCCAATTCTAAGATTTTCTTATTCATATATATTTAAGAAAACTTTAAAATTGAAATAATCATAATAATGCACACTAGAGAATTCCGTATTTAATATTTACATAATATAGATACAATTATATAAACTATATTGATATATATATATATATATATATATATATTTATACAGGATATCCTATTTTAAATGACGACCTCAAATATCTCTTGAACAGTGCACGTAGAGAAAAATGCTTCCAACAAAAGTTCCATGATTTTAAAGGGAACATAAGTCATGAATTTTATTAAGTGATCAATCTATTGGTTTAATACCATTGGTACCATTGGTTTAATCTTGGGTGGCATTATCAAGGTCCGGGTAAGGTAACTTTAATTTTTTTTAATGAAACCCCCTCTTTTTATTATTCCCTCTTTATATTCTTGTAACTTACCTCGAGAGCTTTTCAAAATACTATAATAAAATATTTTTTCATTAAATACTTTTCGAGTTATAATAAAGTTTAAAAATTACAGTATACTGTCGGCATTAGCGTTACCCGGTGTCCGACCAATGAGATTAAAACCTCTTAAATGTTGTTCAGAATTATGACTTGGATAACATTTATTATGATCTTATAACTCGAAAAGTACATAATAAAAAAATATTTTATTAATTTGTTTTGAAAAGCTCTCGAGGTAAACTACAAGAATATGTAATAAAAAATAGAAGGTTCCACTTAAAAAATTCAAAGTGATCTTGTCCTGATCTTGACAATGCCACTCAAAATCAAACCAATGATACCATCCCCCTCGAAATCATTAAACTTTTATTTGAAACATTTTTCTTTAAAATGCACTATTCAAGAGATATTTGACGTCATCATTTAAAATGGAATGTACAGGATGTCCGGAAAATCCCCGCAATACTTCGGGAAGTGATTCGGGACCCAAAAAAAAGGAAAAAAAGCTATATGAATAAGTCAGACAATAAGTCGTTTCCAAGTTATAACTACTTTTATGTTAGAAAAATTGCAATTTATTTTTTACAATCACAATCATAATTTATTTCATAGTATTTTAACGAAATAACTACATTTCGAACTATTTTGACATTACCCAGGACGCATCACATGGAGGCATAGTCCACTTATACTACATATTTAAACTCTTACTTGTTGTGCATTCACATATACGATCTTTTTTCGTTTATTATGTTCATATTTTGTAAATTTATTTATTTACGTAATCTATAAAGTAATGTTTTATTAAAATTACAATTTAACATTTTGTAATGATCTCTTATTGTTAGTAATATTAATATATTACCTAATATATGACTACGATCCATTTGTGGTATAAATACTTTGAAGCATCCTTCAATTAATCACTTAATAAAATTCTTCGGAAATATTTGTAGTGTTAATTGGACTGCACTTATGCCTTATATATATGTATATCTTTAATAATAACATATATAATCGTAATATATGTCAATATATCATAATATATGTAATCTATTTTTAATAATAGCATAACATATCGATGCCTGAGCCGTAGAAGGTGCTATATAGAGAAAACCATGAAGAAAGGTCTAACACAAAAATAATGAAAAGTGTTTCCATTAATTTTTTTACATAGACCATTCTTCATGTTTTTCTCGGTATACCTTCTATGGCTCAAGCGTTGATTATGCTAGTGCTATAATACTAAAAATACTAAAATAACATGTTACTTCTTTTATAACGTATATTTTAACTAATTGACTAGATACTTGAAAGTAAACAACACTTAACATTTTTAAACTTGGCATATTTTGTAAGCATCGTTACCAATATATTCGGTCACATGTGCATGTACTGCGCTGTTGGTGAAATATTAACAGCTAAGGTATAATTGAAATTCTTTACTTCCTATTAATCATTGTATTTTTCCATGCATAATTGCATATTATAATAAATGTATATAAAATCAGAAATAATAGTAGTATTATACTCATAAAGCGAAATGTTAACAGAATGTCAACAAATTGATAGCAAATTTGATCAGAATTAGATATTAGCAGATTGACGTCAACTGATGTCACATTCTATTACAGTTCTGTCGACAGTATTTTTTGAACATTCTATATCAACAAACTATGGCAGAAATCAAACAGAACACTTGATTCTATGCCGGCAGATTGACAACAAAAACCGAGTAAGATCTGCTGAGAGAATTTTACGGCAAATTGGTAGCAGAAACTGAACAGTATTTGCGCAACACAATTTGGCAAACTAATGGCAGATATGGAGCAGATTCTGTTTTATAGGTAAAATGGTAATATTATTACTACGGAAAAATGTCTCAAAACAATGTTTCTATTACCTACATTTTTTCTATTTTGAGGAAATAATTTTAAACAATTTTATTAATACATTAAATATATTTAACATATTAAAGCTTAAATATACAAATAAATACATGCACTGTTAAGTCTAGTGTCAAATTTGATTTAATTTAAATCGCCACTGTCTACTAAATATATCTTTATTTTATGCTAAAACGATAGTTAAATTTGACACTATATCCTGTCAATTTAATACTATATATAGTAGTATGTACATTATATCTAAAATGTCTGTGTAAATAAGACATTCAAGTAACATTCTTGGGACGTATTTTAGACATTCAACTTATAGCGATAAAAACGAGATATTTCTAGACATATTTCCGACGTCCAAAGACGTCGAATTAATTTGGGTATCAAGAATGTCAACTCACGTGCTGTTGTCAGAACAAAAGTAGAAAGCGAAATCAGTTCAGGTTAGTTCTTCTACCATGCTTCGATCAAATCTGCTATCAGTCCGTCGACATTCTACTAGATTTTATTTACAAAACAAGACCTGTTCTTTTTGGCTGAACTTTTGCACCAATTCATCTTCCTTCCTTTTCTCTTCAGGAGGAAAGACGAGGAAGAAAGATGAACTGGTGCAAAAGTTCAACCAAAATGAACAGTCTCTGCTTGAAATTTTCCTTTCTGGTATCAGAAATCATATGGCAGACTTTGCTCAAAATTTGTTTCCGCAAACTTGGCTATCTGAAATAATATATCTTTAAATGTATTTAATGTACATTTAATGTATATCAAAAATGAAACTTATATTAACAAGTATATACTATTTATGTGTGATAATTATACGTATATAAAAGTCTTAAGCTGCAACTGTACTCTCAATAGCCAAAGCTTAATTAGTTAATTAAAAAAGTCACATTTAAAAATTGCATGTAAATTTGCATATAAGTATTATTATACAGCACGCTATTTTAATAATTTATATATGTATGTATTTTTTATAATTTTAAGTGCGAAAGAATCCACTATGCTGTATATTTCAATGAATGGTATACTTTAAATGCAAGAAATTCTCGAGACTTAGTTCTTCTAATGTTAAGAACCAATAAGCCTCTTCATCTTCACTTCGGTAAACTATTTCCTTTAACAATGGCTACATTTTGCAGTGTAAGTTATCTCGAATTTTAAATATGATTTTAGAGTACAATAAGAGAGTCTTTTTATATGAATACAAAATAAAGTCAATGTAAATACAAAAATACTTTGGAGCGTAAAAACATTAGAAAATGCATAAACAATAAAGAATTTTGTGTCAGCCACTCAACTGCTAAAGAGATTCTTTGTAAAATCTAACATTTATTTTCCACTGACTCAGATATTTTAAATTCACTTATATAAATTATAGAGATATAATTTTGACATGAATTGTTCTATTTTTTTTAATATATTATAGGTCATTTTTGTAATTATTGCTTAATTTGTACGCATATGATGTATTGCTTTTGTAGTTTAAGATTGTTTATATATATTTCTTATGAACTATTTATAATATATCTAATATTTAATAATATATGTATATATCGTCATTATATGTATATATTTTCATATCGTTTTTCCTTAAAAATGTCTTTTATTTACTTATTATTGTATTTTTTGTAGCTATTAAAAACGTCAGCTGGTTACATATCTGTTTTACTTACAACAAGGAGTCAATGAATGTTTTTTGAAACATATAGGTAAATAACGCCCAAATAAATATTAAAAATACAAATTCAATAATGATTTAACCGGAAAATATTAACTAATTTGTAAGATTACTTGAATAGTTTACGTAGAATGATAATATGCATTGTGTAATGATTATATGCATAAATAAACTCATTTACATTTTCTGCTGCTAATGTAATATACTGACTGATTGTTCTGCTCATTGATAAAAACTATCAAGTAAGAGACAAAAAAATTAATTTAAATATTAATGAGAAAGAAAGGAATATAAGTATAAGATATCTCGAGAAAACTATCACAATATTAGATTGAAGATAGTTAGTAATATGTTAGATAAATAAAAAATATAATATCCAACGTTGTTTTTTAATGATTATATATTTTTAATTTATATATACAGTTCTCTAACATATCTTATATTTAATTTAATATTAAAATAGAAATTGTGAGCACGAGTGTAGTATGGGGGACAGCGCGCGAGTCTACCATGTTTAGGGAAACTCGGGTTCAATCCGCAACAGATCCAAGAAATTTTCACGTGTTGGTAACTCTTCTTCGGCGCGACGCGCAGCGGTCTGACAAGCCACCATTGTAAGATTGTGTTCGAAAATATTACCCGAATGCCTCTGAGTATCATTTTATCTTTGTTGTCCATCGAATATTAAACAAAGACAAAATAGTACTCGAAGGTACTCGGGTAGTATTTTCGAATGTATCCATTGCCAAGAAAATCTCTCAAACTATCGTCCGGTCCGGAATCAGCGTTAAATTGTAGGGCCTGTATGGCAGTGTAGAACCGGTGCGCACGGCGAACATACGATCAATAGACCCTGTCCCGACTTTGGCACATCGCGCCAACGAAAGAATGATGAAAATAAAAATTTACTTATTGATTCCATGTTTGAAATTATTACGAATATCCATTATATGTATAGATATGAAAATAGATTACTTATAATATTTTCTGCAATATTTACATAATGCAATAAACGTTAATTGTTTAATGCCTCTTTTATTTTTAAAAACATCTAAAATATACATATATGTAGTGTTACTAATTAAATTATACTTTATAGCTACTGGAAATACCAGATAATTACATGTTCATGTAACTTGTCACAAAAAGTCAATTAAAAAGTTACATTGAATGATTATTCTACTTATTAGGGACACAAGCTATATAAAGATAAAAAAAAAAGTTAATATGAATGATAAAAGTAACTAACAATAAAAGAAAGAGTCAACTAGAAAAAAGTATTACATGCATCATGAAATTTAAAAAATAAACAATATATAGAAGAAATAGAAATAATTAATAATTTAAAATTATTATAAAGATAATATACATATATACACAATATACACATATATACACAAATTATTATAAAGATAATAGCTAACGAAAACTTTCTACTAATTCGTTTTACATATAATCAATATAATTATTATAAAGATAATAGCTAACGAAAACTTTCTACTAATTCGTTTTACATATAATTAATAATGTATACGAAATATATCACAAAACAAGATTTTATTTTTAATTTTAAATATTAATATGAATTATTAAGCCTATATAATTTAAAGATCTTTTAATTTTTTTACAATTATGTTCGTTTTTTAAATATTTTAATTTTGAACAAAGAAATTATAGTAAGAATTAAGTTTTTAAAGATAAGATATCTAGGAATATTAGTGTTAATTAATAAATGTTTTTTATAAAATATGTAAAAAATTAAAATAAATGTAATAGAATTTAATAATAACAATATTAAAAATTATTATTTATGGTGATAGCGGCAGTCCTCTAATTATGAAGGCAAACTTGTCGGTGTAGCTACTTACGGTATTTCATGCATTAAAACTCCGGTTCCGGATGTTCATACCAGTATAGACAAGAATATCAAATATATCGATGAGGTTATAAAATCATAAAAATTTACTCATGCTCTGTTTAATTCTTATTTTAAATACGAAGATGATAGATATTTACTGTATTGAAGAACAATATAGATTACAACATAATAATATATCTCAGGTAAGTATATTAGCATGTTGTAATAATAACTTTTTTTACTACATATATGTCACTCCATTTTATATTTCCAAATAAATTTTCAAGCAACAATTATAATGTGTAACATTGTAATACATAAATAAATATTTTTGCATCTAATAATTTAAAAGATATATTGATAAAAGTAATTGTTCCATCCATTAGGTGCATATACATACATTCGTACGCACAAGGATACGCATAAATATTATATCTATATACATAAATATATATATATATATACAAACAGATATATATATGTATATGCTTTATACATATATTTACTGTGTCTGTTTATGTGTGTACGTAAGTCTGAAATTTGTAAGAAAAATAATAATACTCTAGAACATTAAAATTTTAATATCTCATTTCTCGTTTAATAAATCCTATAATATAATATTATCACAAAATAAAAGATATTCTAGTAACCCAAATATCATAGATACCTTTTTTACTTATTTGACAAATGTTTAGAATGATAATAGATATCGTTAAAATATATTATCTCTAGACGTATACTTAAACAATGTAAGTCACTTCTTTGGTGATGGAGTACTAACAATAAGAGTACTTGTTATGTGCACATATATGCTACTTTGTATTTTAGTTCTTAAGTGTAAAACTTTGCTAGACTGTTGTAAAAAAAAACCGATATTCAAACTTTAACAGAAAGACTTTTACATATCGTGCACGTTCAGCTAAACATTAATCTATACTACAGGGTCGGTTTAGAAATGATTAAACTTATCGCCAATATATCAAAAATGCGAATCGTATATTTGTTAAAAAAGATTTTCTATATTCAAGGTATAAATAAATTTAAAGAAGCTAAAATATATTTATCAATCTTGTCAGTAAATTAATATTTAAATCTATAATATTTTGTAACGTTTTGTTTAAATATATATATTCTATTTTTATGAAAATGATAAGAGCATATTTTGATATTTTAACAACATTTTAATCAAATTCTCTGCATAAATAACAAAAGTTTTGCAGTTTACGAAATATGTCCAAAAGTTTATTATTGGATGCGGCCCTTTATCGATGTTGACGACAATTCTTGTTGAACGCAGTTGTTTAGTTCACAGAGGGGAAATAACTACCCTATAATTCAATTTCCTCGCAGGAAAACAATCTAGCTATAAGCGTCACGCGCATTCTTGTTACAGACATGTACATTATTATTAACAACTGCAATATTCACTCACGAAGAGAAGTAAGTCTATAAAGTTTCTGCGCACATTGTAGTTCACATTGTACGTGCTAAGGGTCATATTGTAGACATGGCAAAAGGGGAAGTTAATTCCCACGTAACTGACGATATGGTTGTCTCGATGCATACAGGACATGAAGGTGCTTATTTTTTTTTAATAATTTTAATATAGCAATATAAACAGTTTTTTAATAAAATAATTTTTATTAAATAAATTTTTAATAAAATTTTTGTTAAATAATTTTTAATAAATGTAGCAAATTTAATATGGTTTTCTATCAACTACGTGTACAGAGAGAAATTGCAATATAAAAAATATAATAATCATATGAGAATATTTTTAAGTAGATAAATTACAAATATTGTGGACAAAGATAAAAAACAAACACGCAATACACTGTCAATAGAAAATCAAGTCATGCATTTCAATTTTAGCAAAATATTAATTGATTCATTTTATTTAAGAAGAAGCTTTATATTAATTTTGCCAATGAAAACGTAGTATTTTTATTGTTAATGTATTGCAGAATCGTAAGCATGGATTCTCAGTAAGAGAAATCGAAGAAATTGAATTTTGTCGATTACAGCGCCATCTATCATGAATCGAGAAAAATGTTTCAGACAAATTGTATGTGCTTTTAGCCAAAGATTCCGAATATGCAATAAAAAATAGGGGTTCCCATTTAAGATTTCAAACTTGCCCCCCCTCACCGCCCAGGGGGCGGGGTGGGGGGCTAATTTTAACATCAGTGTATGTCACCCTCGGAATAATGAAATATTGATTCTTAACATTTTTTCTTAGTGTGCTTATTTTTCGAGATATTTGAAAGTTTCAGGTTAAAAAAATCACCCTGTATTATGAGACATGATAAGTATCACGTTATTAGTAACGCCGTTGCCGTTATTACTGCTTTTTTATAATCATTTGATAATGACATTACTATTTTTCATAGCGATAACAATAATTTCAAGATTAATAACAATCATTTTTTAAAATAACTTATTATCATTATACGTATTTCTCATTAAAAACGTTTATTCATTACGTAAGTGCTTAGAAAAAAATAATATCACAATTTTTCATGGTTTTCTCGATTTAGTAAAGATAAGTGAAAAAAAATTCTCATAATTTATACTTAGCTTTATATAAATAAAAAAAAATGAGATTAGAGTAGAATTAATATAAATAAATTCAAAAAAATAATTAAAAATTCTAAAGATATAACTAAGATAATATTTCTGTTTTTTATTAATAATCTTTTATTATTGTTACTGTCTACTAGATTTATAATAATTTAGATTATTTTCATGAAACTTTACAATATTTTCTTTGCTGAACGTTACAAATACTAGACATAACATACAATTGCTCATAAATTGATTTAGGACCTTAGCAGAATAGCTGACTTATAATCTTAAGACAATGCTTATATAAACCTAAATCTTTTGTCTTTAGTAACGCACAATAACTGTCTTGTGACTTAAGATGTATATACATGAGATGTGCATTACTAAAGACAAAAGATTTAGGTTATACGACGTTGTCTTAAGATTATAAGTCCATTCTGCTAAAGCCTTAAAGATGTAATCTTACTATCATTCTTAATTCAACATCACATTACTGTGATCTTTGTAATAATCTCGTTATAATATTCATATTTATTACGTATCGAAATGTGTACAGCTGTGTACATACTTCGATACGTATATAAATTGCATACTCATTGCTGTACTTCCCAAAGTTTGCCAGGCGCGGTGTAAAAACAGATCTACGTAATGGGACAGCGAACGTGTCTCCTAATCGCATTGGCGGTCTTAGGTAAATTAAGCATCAAGAACTTAACAATTTCTGTGACTATTTAACAAATTTCATAATTAAATTACGTTTTTTACTAACTTACTTTGTATTTATATTTATTTTATTTTCATCATTTAATTCATTTACTTTGTAGAAATATCATATATTATTAACACATTGTAAAACTACTTTTATAATACATTCGCAGGTGTTTACGGAGATGAACCAAACAAGTTAGTAAATGGAATACCTACCACTATAGAGAAAAATCCTCATTGTGTCTCCCTAAGAATCAACAATAGTCACTTTTGCGGCGGTAGCATAATCGGTTCACAATATATTCTAACTGCCGGACATTGCGTGGCCCCTCTATTTTCTGACGACTCTCTAAGGAAATCTGTGACCGTTGTTACTGGCACAACTTATCTCGATAAAGGTGGACAGGTTTATAATGTGGAAAAATTGTGGCATCACGATAATTATAATCCTCGCGCATTGGGTAGAGGCCCTCATGACATGGGCTTAATAAAGGTATAACACCTTGAAATAAATAATATATTATAAGTATCAGTTTTTGACATGGACATATAGTATACTTTCCGATATAGCAATAATACACAGATGTCAAATAATGAAATGTATTTTAATCATTCTCATAGTTTAGTTCATGGTATATAGTATTTTTAGCTTACGTCGCCGATTGAGTTTAGTCCAACGCAAAAACCAGTTAAACTTCCAACAAAAAATGTGACAAAGAGTGATAGCGTTACAATTGCTGCCTGGGGTTCTACGGATTTTAATAAACCCGTACATAACAATTTACAAAAATTAACCGCGGATGTCATGCTTCCAGACACATGCCAGATTTATCACAGTTTCATTATGAAGATTTATAAGAATGAGTTCTGTATCCTTATCAAGGAAGGAATTGGATTATGCAAGGTATATAATATAATATTATATCTAACAAAATGCCCGAATACACATTTAATTTTACTCTTGCATATCTTTTTATAATTAACGATTTTTATCTAAATACTCACTACATTTTGTAATTATTTTTTATCAATAATGACACTGTATTCGCGTTACAATATTACATTCCCTATATTCTCCAAGGTCATATTTTACATTATAATTAATTCATGTTTGTATGTATAATGGAATTGATTCCAAAGTAGAATTTCTTTTATATTGCATGTCTCTCTTTACTTAATTGTTTATAGCAATAATAACGCGAAATTATTGAAATTCTTAAATAATGCCAATTTTGGATTCAGTATAATGCAAAAATATTAATAATCTCAGCCACATAAGGGATAATACAATAATACTTTCTATTTTTCCGTTGCAGGGTGACAGCGGTAGCGGATTGATTCAAGACAGCGACGGAACAATTATTGGTTTGGTATCTGGTGGGAGACCGTGCGCCAAAGGTTATCCAAACGTATATACCAACGTTTACCCCTACCTTTCTTGGATCAAAGAAAAAATGACGGAATGATATTATTTCTTTTATATCATATGTTTTTAAAACTTAATAAATAAATAATAATAAATTATAATAATAAATAAATAATAAAGATCATTGAGCAAATCTTTATATTCCTTATTATATTCCTTATATTATAATTATTAATATACATTATTTGTAAAACTCTTATTGAATTTTCATTGTTACTCATACAGCATAACTTTATCTGAAAAATATTCTTATCCTGAAAACACCCATAGAACATATAGAGAATATTAAAAATTTAGATACCGGAAGATATTTAGATAGAAGATTAATTTCCGAAATGTTAAACATTAAAATTCAAGTAAATAGTATGAATTTACTATCTGATATTGAGTTCTTACATCATGGTTACGTCAACATTTTAAGTAATGTTTCAAAGTACGATAAGGAATTGACTGAACCGTTCATGCTCAACAATTATGAACAATTATTTATATTATTTACGTTTTTATCACTTGATGCGTTACTTAACATTCGTTCTTTGTAACCTCATTGCTCGCTTAAACTTTGTTGGACTTAGTCAAGTTATTTTTTTTTGTAACAGTTTATATTTTATAATCATAATATCCTATTTTGCACTGTTTTTACACATTTCTGTATTCAATCATAGTTGCAGCAGGTGAGTGAATTATTTAATTTTTTTTCATGTTAGAAATCTCTATGAACTTTCTCACGCTTTAGAATTCACTTAATCTAAGAACTACTTAACGGTTTCACTCTTCAAACATGGAAATTAATGGAGGCTCTACGCGCTGCATTCCGAGATTGCATCTTTTGTGGACACAGAGTTCATATTATTATGAATTATTGGATTTTTAAATATCACTGATAGCTTGAATTGAGCCCAAACATTCGATCGTCACGTATAAAGGATGTAAGAAAGAATTAAATATAATTTACACATTGCTAAAATTATGACGCATGAATTATCGCACAGCACTTTTACTCTTACTCGCTCTTGTGAATATTTACTTGTTATTTAAATTCAAGAGTCACATTAAGCATTATATTTGTATTGAAGAGTAAAATAACCGTAATTATACTATTGCAACAGATAATCCAAGGTTGGAAAGTAACTAGATAATACTTGTCACTAAGTGTGCTTTCCAGCAAATGATACTGCGTAACACAATGTACTATCCGATATGCTTTCCAATTCTACGACACGTATCGATACAATCGTACACAGCTAAAATGTTAAGTTTGACTATGTCGTCTCTCTATGAATACCAACATTTTTACATTTGATACTTTGTGATAAAGATAAACTAAATACGATGTTGTAAAATGTAAATACAGAGCTACTTATAATAATAGGAATCGTGAAAATTAATAACCATCTCTTGATATAGAAAGAAATTATATCTACTAGCTTACCTACGACATATTATGTCATGACTACGATATTCTACATTTTGCTTTACTGATAATAACAAAATGAATAAATTAAGTAATAAACTATAATCGAATCAGACGGACAGCTTGTACAACTTACTAATGCATTAAATTCACCGTGTAATTATCCACAAATAGCGAATAGAGCATATTGGATAATATAAAACATTAATGGGTGCATTCTTTGGAATCGACGTCGAATCGACATGGATTCCATTATCGTTTCTGATTGGATCACTAAGCGCTCAGTGAGCGATTGTTGCTCTGATTCACTCAAAGCATCGAATAATTGATTTCCTTCCATGATAATTTTTTGCAAATAATAGTGACAGTTTTGTACAATTCAGTCTTTTATTTTCAAAGATCTTATATGTTTATATGTATATGTATATGTATAGTAATTATTAATAATTTTCTGATACTATTGTTTCATCGATGGCCTTGTAATATGTAATAGAATGCATACTTATATCAGTTGTGATAATATAATTGCAGTCAATTTACTCTTATTTCAACTGTAATATGAATGTCCTTAAAACGTCCTCATTAAGACAAAAGTATCAAAAACTTTTCTCAACGTATATGGATAATAAGTTATTTTTCAGCCAGTGAAAATTATTGAAACTAAATAATTTATTTTGTTTATAAATATGTTATTGTGTCTTAAACGTTCTAACATGTAGGTATTGACATTTTATTAGTAAGATTCATAGATATTGTACGTGGTTGGACTTCATTGGATGCTTTATTTGGTGACATATAAATCGACACAAAGTATCATTCTATCTTTGTTGCTCACTGAATACCGATAAAGATAAAATGATACTTGTGTTAATTTGTATCATCAAATAAAAAGCACCTATAAAGCTCAGGCACAATACGAGGGAATAGCAATAACGATAGAAATGACATGATTTCAACCCAGCGGATACTGTATATTCCGGTATATCCAATTTTTGATAAGTTGAAATTGTGTTATTTCTATCGCTATTGCTATTCCCTCGTATTGTGCCTGGGGTTTAAAAGTTCTAATATGTTAACGTGCATGCACCGTGCAAAGAAAGTGATTCATATACATATAATATCACAGTCAGACTGAATTTTATTACTGACAATCAATAAGTATCGTACATTTTTTTTTCTTTCTAGCTGATTATGCTTTACATATTTCCTTGCTTATTTAATCTTTTGTAAACTCAATTACTTATTCTTGGCTGTATTAATATTAATTTTTCTATATCAAATGGATGATTTTTCATATAAAGTTGTGCTTTTATTCTAAAATGAAGATTAAACTATCCACGACAGGACACTTATTTTACCCATAAACATAATATGATATTCTATATATTTACGATAATCTCATCATAACACGATAAAAATTAAATGATCTCTATTAATATTATTGCTTCCCGCCCTCTCTTTCTCTCCCCTCTCTCTCTTATTTTAATACGACAAAAATTGCACCAACACTTATTAATGTTCTTATCATAGTTTACTAAGCGCAGTATAAAAGCAAATCAACGCCATGAGACAGCTAGCGTTAGCAATCTTACAATTAAGTGCATTAGCGGTCGTAGGTAAGTTAAATATTAAGAACTAGATAATTAAATTATATTTTTTTATTAATTCATTTATTTTATAAATGTGTCACATTATATTCTGATTTTTATATTGCATACATATACAACAAAAACTATGCTTATAACTTGCATAATTTCACTGTACATGCTTCATTCAGAAAGTTTTCTAGATTTTTTTAGTATAAATGACACAATATTTTTAATACCTTGATTAAAAATCACTATTATTAATTTATATAACATTATATGTTATTAATAGTTTTATAATTTATTAATACCTAAAATCATTAAATATATCCATTTTCTCAACATTTTTAAAAAAATTAAGAATAAATAATAAATAAATATAGATTCTTAGTAAAAAGAATTACTGCCATCGAGCCTTATTTCTTGCCGCTGGTAGATTGTAAAAATTACCTTAGCTACTTGCCCGAGTAGATAATTTTATTAACTACATTATTTTTATAGTATTAATTTATTTTATTATTTTTATTATAATATTTTATTATTCTTATTGTATTAATTAATTTTATATCCTATTAGCTTTTAAATTGTGTATAAAAATAGAAATAAATTTTATCATATACATCTTTTCTTATGTCACAAAATATATGAAATAGAATCAATCTTAAAACATAAAGTTATAGAAAGAAATTTCACGAAAAAATGATAATGGAAATATCATAATGGTAATTCAGATTGATAATAAAGTAATAATGTTTTAATATATCTCTCTCATAAAGTACCCGCAATTTTTTGTATTCATAAATTAATATTATGTCGTACCTTAAGATAATTTTTTAAAAAATTATTAACACCTTGCATAACATTTAAAAGTTACTTTTATTATATATTTGCAGATAGTTATAGAGATGAAACGGCTAGATTAGTAAATGGAAAATCTACCTGTATAAAGGAAAATCCGCATTGTGCCTCTATAAAAGTGCTTGGAGAATACATGTGCGGCGGAAACATAATCAGTAAACAACATATCCTAACTGCCGCGCATTGCGTGTATAGTTTATATTATAACAAGACCCTATTGAAATCTACGACTGTCGTTACTGGTACAACATACCTTGATAAAGGTGGAGTGACTCATAAAGTGGAAAAGGTATATTTCCATGAACGTTATGATCCTCACGTTTTGGGTGTAAATGACATCGGTTTAATAAAGGTACAATTTTAAAATAAATTATATACATATTAAAATATTTATATGTATTATATTAGCTTGTGACATATATGTACGCACATTCAGTATACTTTCTGATTTACATAAAATGTACTTTAATCACTGCTATAGTTTGACTCATTAATATAAAATATATTTTAGCTGCTTAACACCATTAAGTTTGGCCCAACACAACAACGAATTATGCTCCCAAAAAGCGATATTGCATTTAATGAGAACGTTATGATCGCTGCTTGGGGTCGAAAGGGCTTTGAAAAACCCCTGCATAACAATTTGCAAAAATTGGACATGAAAGTCATGCTTCCAACCACATGTCAGGATCGTTATGACAAATCCAGTCTTATTATGCGTATTGACAAGAATAATTTTTGTACCTACATTAAGAACGGAATTGGACTGTGCAACGTATATAATATGTTACATTATATCTGATAAAATGCTCAAATATTGCATAAATCATTTGATTGTATTATCGCACATCTTTTTATATCTAATATCTTCTGTCTAAATATGCACACTACATCTTGTAGTTTATACTTTTGCTCAGTCATGACGATGCTTTAATATCACTTCTATTACAATATACACATTACACTCCTATCATTCGTTCCAAGATAATATTTTATAATTTATATTATAATTAATTCATGTTTGCAAGTGTAATATTCAGTCTTAAAGTAGAACTCTTATATATCGCATTTCTCTCTTTATTACCTTCATTGCTTATAGCAGTAGTATAAACGTTATATTTTTGAAATTTTACTGTTTTAAATGATGTTAATTTTAAGTTCAGTGGGCAACGAATAAAATATTATTAATCTCAATCTTATAAGGGACAAAGAGAGTACAATAATAATTTCCATCTTTTGATTGCAGGGTGATAGCGGTAGTGGAGTAATCAGAAAGCGTGACAGAAAAATTGTTGGTTTAGTGTCTGGTGGAATACCATGCGCCAAGGGTTATCCTGATATATATACCAATGTTTGTCGCTACGTTGATTGGATCCAAGTAAAAATATTGCTATGATATTTTTTATATTGCATTCCTTTGTATTGTATATATTCTTAATACTTAATAAAGATCAATCATTGGGCAAATGTATACTACTAATAAACCTTTTCAAAAATAAAGAAAAGGTATGGAAAAATATGCCAAATACATAAGAAAAGTACGATAAAAATATTACATCCTTCCTAAAACCAAAAATTTAATTAATTAAATTAATTAACTAACTAAAAAAATTATTAAAAATTCTGGGAATGTTATATATACATTATAGCTAAGATAATATTTCTGATACTTTTTTATTATATTATAATATTTATTATCTAATTTGTAACAATAAACCAATTTACGGTACATAATTATCAAATTCATCCTTAATAATATTGTTGTTAAATTTGAAAAGTAAAATAAGGTTCTTTTCAAATTTAATAACAATATTATTATATATATAATACGCATAAAATGTATATATTTTATGTGTATATATATATATATATATACACATATAATATGTACATTTTATGTAATAATATGGTTATGATCATTCCTAGTAATAAATACGAACTGACATTCTACCAATATGATATGTAATACTTAGCTACAGTCGTACTATACAGTCCAACCTGGTATTTCAAGTTTTATTTTTTAATTTGACTGACTTCATGGAAACAAAGAGAAACGGAGACTATTTTTCAAGCTAAAGTTTAGAAATTTCAAACTTTAGCTTAAAAAAACTTTCAAGTTTCTTATATGGATAAAGATAGTTTCAGTGAAGATCAATAAATAATTGTGGCACAACAGGATCGGCTTTAAAAATTTCCAACACATAATAAATAAATGAAATAAAACTCATATTCTCTTAGTTGATTCAGTATAAAGAACAAACAAATTTTAAGAAGATAAAATGATCGAACGTATAATAGATTAAAATATATGTCCTTTAAACTTATTTTCTTTTTGTAACTGAATTTCTATAATTTAATTATATTTTTTTATAAATACATTGTTTCATTCCTTACTACAAAAATGTGCATATAAATGTATTAATTACATTGAATATACGTGTGTATGTGTAAATTTTTCAATCCATTCAGAGCACGGAATTATTTGGAATGGAAATATTCGGAATAAATTCCGATCGGAATTGTCAATTACGTATATAATATTCCTTAGCTTTCTCTTTTGTTTCTGGAGAAAAATGGAATAATCTCGATCTGAATTTTCATAATATATGCTCAGTCATATACTGAAACATTTTTAAAAACACGTGCGACCCTGCATCAATATCACTTTTTTATTCGCTATCAAGCTACTAAACAGTTTTTCATCTGTAGAGTGAATAAAACGTCTATAAACATCACCCATCATGATATTCTCGCGTTACAGATGTTGCATTATTAATACGTAGTGTATACACTTGCTGTAGGATGGCATTAAATTTAAGAAGTCTCGTCATACATAACGATCTATTGCTCCAACCGATAATAAAACGACAAAAAGAGAAACTTAGTTTCTTCACAGACATCAGGATGGATGTTTCAAAATATTCAGCGTGTATAGGTGTGCATTCTTTTCTTCGATTAATTTAGATAGATACGTTAAACAGAAACATAGCAAGCACATAATATACACGAATAAATATTTCGAATTATTTTCTACAAAACAGTCCTGTTACAAAAATAGTAGCTAAAATATGAGATAATGATACTTATTTAAAAAGTCTCTCTCTCTCTCTCCCTCTCTCTCTCTCTCTCTCTCTCGATCAAATATTTTATTACTTTTACATTCTTCTATTACACATTTATATAAACATACATACATGCACATATATGCATACAATACATAATACAATATATCAATTTTTTATATGTAATTTGCTCTTTGACATTTTTTAAATCTAGGTAATAATAAATTTAATCGAAAGTTTAATATTTACAATTGCAAATATGTGTCACGAGAATAAATAGATATCTTTATTTTTTTACAAAAAAAAATAAGAAGAAAGTGATGTATATTAGAAAAAAAAAAATAAGAAGAAAAAGAGAGAATATACATGAAAAAAAGGAATGAAAATACATAACAATTACATAATATTCATGGACAAAAAAGAAATTTGATTTTATTAAAATTTTATTCGCATTTATATCCCTATAAAATAGATTATGAATGGGCTATTGGATTAAATCGGACTAACTTGGCACTGTTGGGCGTTTGGCCAAAAAACAATGAAACTAAACAGAAAAAATTAATATCAAACTTTTGTACAATTCTTATGTTAAACACTGCAATCTGTGGCTGCTACATTCCAAGTATACATTCATTGTTTAAAGTTTGGGGTGATATAATGTCTATGATTGATAATCTACAATATACTTTACCGATGTCAGTAGCAGTAATAAAATTATCCATTATGTGGCTGAGAAAGAAAGGTAATATATAGACGAAACAGAAGCTAGTTGTTACAATTAGTCCTTTTAGCCAAAGAAGACAACACATTTTTATAAATTTTATAATACTTATCACATATCACTAACAATTAGTGGCAGCCATAATTGAGTAGAAGATGCTACATGTATGCTACATGAAAATGCTAACTGTATGTTTATGTTATTATATTATGTAAAGGTAAATATTTCATTTGTATGAATTGTTTCTTTTGGATACGTAAGCTAGAAATATATTATTATACTTTTGTATATTTATTTTATGTACATTTAGTTATAATAACACATTTTTTATTTTATTCGAAAAGTATATGTATTGGTTTTTTATCTATATTTTCTCGAATAAAAAATGGCGAGTTAGGGCTAGTTATTATATTTTGATCGAGACAGATTATAATAATGAAACAATAATTAACCTCGTACTTAAAATTGATAAACTAATAATTTAAGCTCTTTCTCTTTCTTATAGTTAATTATTATATATTTAATAATTAATTCAAGAAAAAAATCTGAATTAACATATTTTTTACGTTTAATTTTATATCCTAAAATAAACATTCAGTATAAAATATTTTGTGTTTAATTTTTTATTGTAATCTTGAATTTGTTCTTTACAGTTTACTTATCAACGAAAAATTTCAATTTTCAATATTCAAAAACATTTATATAAATTAGAAAAAATTGTTTTTATCTAACGTAGACTAGTTAACTCTAATTAGACTATAGTTAAAAATATATTTCAATCAATGCATAAGTATTCATTAAAATAATTTAAATGTATACATGAGTTAAAAAAGATTCTAGTAAAAGATTGTAACAACTAGCTCGGTTCTCCTTTATATACATATTTCTGTAAATTATATATTAGTAAAAACCAATTTGTTTCAATCTTGCTATTTTAATTCAAAAGAGTAATATCCTATTCTAAGCTTAATTATAATACATGTATCTCTGTTATCTTCGTCGATTACAGATGTTCTACCCCTTTTAAACATGATTAAAGACGATTGGTTAAAACCGAAAATGATAAAAGAGAGAGATGTTATGGTAAAACGAGCGCGAATGGCACGTATATTTACGATATTCGGATACTTCACGATGTTAACATCTTTTAATTTGTGTGTAGTTCTTCCTGTTTTCGGTATTTCAATAAGATACATGACAAATAAAACAGATCCAGGCAAATTATTGCCGCTACAAACATATTATATATACGATCGAGATAAAAGTCCATTTTACGAAATAACTTATATCATGCAGAGTCTCGGCTTGACGGCGGTAGCTATTATGTATACTGGCGTAGATAGTTTTTTAAGTTTATTAGTTTTTCACGTATGTGGTCAGTTGGAAAATCTCAAAATACGTATCATTCACCTGGATAAGTTCCAAAATTTCGAAAATGCTTTATCACAAAGCGTACAGGATCATATACGTCTCATCAGGTTACGCATACTATTATTGATTTTTAATAATTTTTCAACAAATATAAAAAATAAAGCACATTTTCCACTAACATATTTACTTAAATTATTCTAAAGAATAACATAAAATAAAAAGATTCTTTAAATATTATGATATAAACAAATAATAAAAAAATTAATTCGTAATATGACTTTTTCAATAACTTTCTTTTTTTAATAATTTTCAGATTTATTAATATCATTGACGAAATATTTACATTTATGCTACTTGGTACGCTGTTTTATCTTGGCATATTATTTGCACTTCACGGTTTTTTATTGACTACTGTAAGTAACCTTTCTTAATTAATCTATCAATAACGTGATGTTTTATAAATGTCATCTTTATTAGAATATTTTCTAAAAGTTTAGTAAATTAAACATATACATTGTACATAGGCGTAAACAAACATGCATGTTTGTTTGACTGTTCCATACATTCCGAGAAATGTTGTAAGAAATTATTTTCATATTTTTCTAAATTTTTAAAGGAGGGATCCCATTTGCCTACAAATCAATTGCCTACACCCAAAAAAAGATAATCTAATTTTAAAGTGAAATTTCCGGTAACCTCATATTTTAAGCAGAAACTTTTACAGAAAGAGTATTCCTCTTCTAATGCACTAGACTATTAATCAAAAATGTATTGGAAATTATTCTAACAGTTTTCCTCTTATATGAAGAGGAATATATTTATTGAAAGCGGAGTGGCTCTTACGACTAAATTATATATTAGCAACAGCAAGATTTTTACCGCAGATGCAAAACGAAAATACTCTAATTGTAAGAATATTGTGCTTAGCACAATATTCTTACAATTATTTTCCTCTTGATTTCAGAAGGATCCTCTTGAGGCCGTATATAAGAATAAAAATCCTCTAAAATTTAGCGGTTTCTGCTAATATTAAAATTATTTTTTTTGAGTGTACAGTATCATTTGCCGGCATCACATTTACCAACAATTTATTTGCGCACAAAAATTATTGCCTACAGCTCGACTGTCTACAAGAACTTTTGCGCACAAATACCAGAGACGAAATCACATTTGCCTACATATATTATTGCCTATAAGATTTGATTGCCTACATGTATTACTGCCTACAGCCCGATTGTCTACATGCACTTTTGCGCACAAATAAAAATTTTAGACACGGAGTTACATTTGCCTATATGGCTGCGTATATTATTGCCTACAAGTATTATTACTGTCTACAGCTCGATTAACTAGATGCGTTTTCATATACAAATAAAAATTTCAGAAACGAAATCATATTTGCCTACATGTATTATTGCCTAAAGTGTTATTGCCTACAGCTTGACCATTTCTACGGCTCATTTTCTATGGCTCATTTTCTATGGCTCATTTTTATGGCTCATACATGTACTATTATCTGCTTTAAAAACGAATTCTTTGTTTTAAAACAAATACTCTGCTTTATAAATACAAACTACTTTCTTACTTAACTTAATCTTTATACGCAAAAGTGCTTGTAAGCAATCGAGCTGCAGGCAATAATACTTGTAGGTAATAATACATATAGGCAAATGTAACTTCGTTTCTGAAATTTTTATTCGTGTGTAAAAATGTATGTAGGCAATCAAGCTGTAGACAATAATTTTTGTGCGCAAACAAACTGTCGGCAAAAGTGATATAAGCAAACGATACCACAGACGATCAATTTGTAGGCAAAAAAGAGCCATCTCATTTTTAAATTCTGTATTTTTATACATTTTATATAATTTAAATAATTAAAGTTGTATAAATAAAGAATAATCATATACGTACCTAATCTGTTATATATAATAATGTAATATAATTAACAAAAACATATTATCAATTATAATTAATGTAATTAACATTATATTAAACATTTTAACTTATTTATTTTACACCAATTACTATTCTTAAAAAAATATTCAAAAATTAAATACTTAATTCTATTAAATAGAATTGAATAAAATTAATCCATTCGTTTGTTTAGATGGTGACTCAAGGTCGCGATTTGTCAGTACCACGTTTAACTTTCATTATAACGGTATTTATTAATACGTTCGGACACACATGTCTCTATTGCGCTGTAGGAGAAATTTTGGTTACACAAGTATGTTATCTTCTTGGTTAACTTATTTCGAATATAAATTATACGATATACTAATTAAAATACTTGTCTAATTTAACACACGATCTATATAACATATACGTAAATTTATTGCGTATGGCTATATATGTCAAGTGCGAAGGAGTTTATCAAGCTGCATACAAATACAAGTGGTATAACTTGGAGCCAAAGAAAGCAAACAACATAATGATGATAATGATTCGAGCCAACAAATCGTTGTACCTTACCGCAGGAAAACTGTTCCCTATGTCGATGTCTACGTTTTGTAACGTAAGCTAGCTAATAGAAATTGTTCATACCACCTTTACTCTTACCTTTATCGATTTTCTTAATATAGATCACATAAAAAATAAAATAAAAACGACTTTTGTGTATATAATATTTTTTTTATTTTATTCGTTATGTGATTTATATATACATGTACCTACAATATGTAAGATATCTGTAAGATTTTATTTTTATCATCTCGTCATTAATTAAGTTATTTTTACACGCCACATACATTTTTTATAAATTATTTTTTTATAATTAATATTATATTTTTAGTTGTTAAAGACATCGGGCGGTTATATATCAGTTTTACTGGCACATCGAGAATAAAAATAAAAATTTGCAAAAGTCGAATAAAAATCTGATTTTAAAACACATACCGGAAAGTAACAATTAATGTGTTTATGTAATCACAATTAAAATTTAAATATAATAAAGTTTACTTCGTTTATAAAAATGCATGCTTATTTACATACTTGTCAAATACGTTGTGTATTACAATAAAAACGCTATTGCAGTATGTTGATTCAAACATCCATTTCTCCTGGAAATGTCTTTTTTGGACGTTCTTTATAGGACATTTCTTGGAGAGAATTGTATGTTGTATAGATAATTTCGAAAATTTTTATATATTTTTGCATCAACATTTTGGAAAACATTTTTTGAAATTTATTGAACAAGAATATTTCAAAATAGTTACTATTTTGATAAAAAACGAACTATTTTATATAAATTGTTCTAAAATAATAAAAAAATTTCCAAATTATTTCAGTTTAATGAAATTTATTTAAATACAAATAATAAAAATTAAAAAAATAAGACCTTGTTGAATTCCAACTTTGCGTTTTTTCGTCACAATTACCGCGGTTGACCCCATAAAATTAGAAAGAATTCTTTCTTGCATAAGTAATGTATCATAAACGTGTAAATAATTATAATGATAATGATGTAATAATAACGTTTTGATAAGTCTCACATACGGTTTTCGTAACTTTATATTGAATTAATCAGAATTGGTCTACAGATGGAGAGAGAGAGAGAGAGAGAGAGAGAGAGAGAGAGAGAGAGAGAGAGAATAAATAACGCTGTTACTTTTGTACTTTTTTAACGATTTGATAATGACGATGCAATTTTTTTATGATGGTAACAGTAACTGAAAACAAAAATTGAAAAAAAATAATTTTTCAAAAGTATTGTGTCACGATCATATGTTGTTTATTGTAAAAAAATAACTCATCTTACTTGTAACAAATTAAAATAACAAGTAAAAATAACAAATTGACGTACTACAAATGAGTTACTTTTTACAAGAAATTATGCGTAATAGTGATTAGTTACTTTTTAGAAGTGATCTCCTCAATTTTATTTATCTTTCAGCTATATAGTCGTTACCATCATAAAAAAGACTACAACTCATTGCCAAATCATTATTGTAAAAAGTAACGACAAACGATTCTAATCCTTGATTGTATCATTCACTCAACTACATTAGAACATATTATTAACATTATTAAAATATATTTGAAAAATTGCAGTATGGTATGCTGTATAATATGTATATATACATATAATTGTACATTTTATGTAAAAATATGATTACGATCACTCCTAGTAATAAATACGAACTAACATTCTGTCAGTTTGATATGTAACACATGGCTATAGTCGTACTATACAGTAAAACCGTTTGGTATTTCAAATTTTATTTTAGAAATTGACTTTAATAAAACAAAGGGAAATGGAGTCTGTTTTTTAAGCTAAACTTTAGAAATTTCAAACTTTAGCTTAAAAAAACTTTCAAGTTTCTTATATGGATCATGGTAGTTTCAGTGAAGTGATCAATCAATAATTGCGGCACAACAGGATCGGCTTTAAAAATTTCCAACACATAATAAATAAAAGACTCATATTCTCTTAGTTGATTCTGTGTAAAGAACAAACAAATTTTAAGTAGATAAAATGATTAAACGTATATTAAAATATGTTCCTTATTTTCTTTTTGTAATTAAATTTACATAATTTAATTATCTTTTTTTATAAATACATTGTTTCATTCCTTACAACAAAAATATACATAAATGTATTAATTACATTGAACATACGTGTATATATAAATTTTTCAACCGTTCAGGGCACATATTACGGAATTATTCTGAGTGGAAATGTTCGGAATATAAATTCCGATCGGAATTATCAATTACATATATAATATTGCTTAGACCTCTATAATGTTTTCTAGGGAAAAATGAAATAATTCCGATCAGAATTTACTTTCATAACACATGCCTAGTCATGTACTAAAACATTTTTAAACACGTACGGCCCTGCATCAATATCACTTTTTTATTCGCCATCAAGCCACTAAACAGTTTTTCATCTGTAAAGTGAATTAAACGGCTATAAACATCACCACTATAATATTCTCGTCACGAATGTTGCATTATTAATACGTAGTGTATACACCAGCTGTAGGATGGCATTAAACTTAGGAAGTCTCATCATACATAACGATCTACCGCTCCAACCGATAATGAAACGAGAAAAAGAGAAGCTTAGTTTCTTCACAGACACCAGGATGGATGTTTCAAAGTATTCAGCATATGTAGGTGTGCATTCTTTTCTTCGATTAATTTAGATAGATACAGATTAAACAGAAAGATAACAATGTTCATCAAATGCATAATCACAAATAAATGTTTCGAATTATTTTCTACAAAACAGTACTGTGTTACAAAAATACCAGCTCAAATATGGGATAATTATACCTATTTAAAAAGAAATCTATATATATATCTCTCTAAAATTACTGATGCATATAAAAATTGTAAACATTAGGAAAGTTTGTATCACTAAATTATTTTCTTTCTTTTACATTCTTCTATTACACATTTATATAAATATGCATACATATACACGCATACAATATATAATACAATATCACTTTTTTATATGTAATTTGCTCTTCGACATTTTTTTTAAGCTAGTAATAAATTTAATCGAAGGTTTAATACTTACAATTGCAAATATGGGCCACAAAAATAAATAGATATCTTGTATAAAAAGAAAATATTTAAAATATCTTTTAAATAAAAAGAAAGTAACGTATATTAGAAAAAAAGAGAAAAATAAGTAGAAAAAGGGAGAATATACATGAAAAAGGGGAAAGAAAATACATAACAATTACATAATATTTAAAGACAACAAAAGAATTTGATTTTATAAAAATTTTTACTCGCATTTATCTTCTATAAAATAGATTATGAATGGGCTATTGGATTAAATCGGACTAGTTTGGCACTGTTGGGCGTTTGGCCAAAAAACAACGAAACTAAACAGAAAAAATTAATATCAAATATTTGTACAATTCTTATGTTAAACACTGCAATCTGTGGGTGCTACATTCCAAGTATACATTCTTTGTTCAAAGTTTGGGGTGATATAATGTCTGTGATTGATAATCTACAATATACTTTACCTTTGTCGGTATCAATAATAAAATTATCCATTATGTGGCTGAGAAAGAAAGGTAATACATAGACGAAATAGAAGCTAGTTGTTACAATTAGTTTTTTTAATCCTTTCAGCCAAAGGAGACAACACATTTTCAAAAATAATATAATATCTATAACATTCCACTAACAATTAGTAGCAGTCATAATTGAACTGTAAAAGATGCTACGTATGTTTATACGATTATATTATGTGGAGGTAAATATTTCATTGTGTGAATTGTTTGTTTATTGGATACGTAAGCTAGAGGTATGTTAGCATTCTCTTGTATATTTATTTTATTATTTTATATACATTAAATTATAATAATATATTTTGTTTCACTCGAAATGTATATACATATATTGGTTTTTATCTGTATTTTCTCGAATAAAAAATGACGAGTTAGAGCTAGTTATTACACTTTAATCGACGCAAGTAACATTGTAATAACACTAATAACTTGCCTCGTACGTAGAATTGATAAACATCAATAATTTAAGCTCTTCCTTTCTTATAGTTGAGAGAGAGAGAGATTGCTATATATTTAATAATTAATTCAAGAAAAAATCTGAATCAACATATTTTTTACATTTGATTTTGTATCCTAAAATAAACATTTAGTATAAAGTATTTTGTGTTTGATTTTTTATTGTAATTTTAAATTTGTTCTATACAGTTTACCTGCCGACAAAAAATTTCAATTTTCTGTATATATATATATATATATATTTAAAAACATTGATATTTAAAAAAAATTGATTATCTACTTAGACAATTATGTTAACTAATTAAACTTTAAATAGATATTTCAATCAAAGTATAAGTATTCATTAATTTAAAATTTAAATGTAAACATGAGTTAAAAAGTAAAAGATTGTAACAACTAGCTCCGTTCTCCTTTATACATATACATATTTCTATAAATTATATATTAGTAAAGAAATAATTCTTTTTCAATCTTGCTATCTTAATTCAAAAAAGTAATATCTAATTCTAAGCTTAATAATAACATATATAACTGTTATTTTCGTTAATTACAGATGTTCTACCCCTTTTAAACATGATTAAAGACGATTGGTTAAAACCGAAAATGATGAAAGAGAGAGATGTTATGATAAAACGAGCGCGAATAGCACGTATATTTACGATATTCGGATACTTTATGATGTTGGTATCTTTTAATTTGTGTGTAGTTCTTCCAGTCTTCGGTATTTCAATGAGATATTTGACAAATAAAACGGATCCAGGCAAATTAGTGCCGCTACAAACATATTATATATACGACCGAGATAAAAGTCCATTTTACGAAGTAACTTATATCATGCAGAGTCTCGGCTTGTCGGCGGCAGCTATTATGTACACTGGTGTAGATAGTTTTTTAAGTTTATTAGTTTTTCACGTATGTGGTCAGTTGGAAAATCTCAAAATACGTATCATCCATATGGATAAGTTTCAAAATTTCGAAAATGCTTTATCACAAAGTATACAGGATCATATACGTCTCATCAGGTTACGCATATTATTATTGATTTTTAATAATTTTTTAACAGATATAAAAATATAAAGCACATTTTCCACTAACATATTTACTTAAATTATTTTAAAGGCTAACATAAAATGAAAAGATTCTTTACATATTATGACATAAACATATAATTGAAAAATAAATTTGTAAATATGACTTTTTTAATAACTTTCTCTATTTAATAATTTTT
Organism: Trachymyrmex cornetzi; assembly: GCF_001594075.2. Lineage (NCBI taxonomy): Eukaryota > Metazoa > Arthropoda > Insecta > Hymenoptera > Formicidae > Trachymyrmex > Trachymyrmex cornetzi. Next base: position 3,241,816 of record NW_017300343.1, on the reverse strand, counting down.
AGATTTATTAATATCATTGACGAAATATTTACATTAATGCTACTTGGTACGCTGTTTTACCTTGGCATATTATTTGCACTTCATGGTTTTCTATTGTGTACGGTAAGTAACCATTCTTAATTAACCTATCAATAATGTGATGTTTTATAAATGTCATCTTTATTAGAATATTTTCTAAAAATTTAATAAATTAAACATATACACTATGCACAGGCGTAAACAAATACACATGCTTGTTTGACTGTCCCATACATTCCAAGAAATGTAAGAAATTCTTTTCATATTTCCAAATTTTTAAAGGAGAGATCCCATTTGCCTACGAATCGATTGCTTATAGTATCGTTTGCCTACATCACTTTTGCCAACAATTTATTTGCGCACAAAAATTATTGCCTACAGCTCGACTGTCTACATTGTCTACAAGCACTTTTGTTTGCGCACAAATACCAGAAACGAAATCACATTTGCCTACATATATTATTGCCTATAAGATTGATTACCTACATGTATTACTGCCTACAGCTTGATTGTCTACAGACACCTTTGCGCACAAATAAAAATTTCAGAAACGAAGTCATATTTGCCTACATGTATTATTTCCTAAAGTATTATTGCCTATAGTTCGAACACCTCTATTATGGCCTATACATGTACCATTTTCTACTTTAAAAACGAATTCTTTGTTTTAAAACAAATACCCTGCTTTAAATATACAAACCATGTTCTTATTTAACTTAACTTTTATACGCAAAAGTGCTTGTAAGCAATCGAGCTGTAAGCAATAATACTAGTAGGTAATAATACATATAGGCAAATGTAACTTCGTTTTTGAAATTTTTATTCTTGTGCAAAAATGCATGTAGGCAATCAAGCTGTAGACAATAATTTTTGTGCGCAAACAAACTGTTGGCAAAAGTGATACAAGCAAATGATACTGTAGACGATCGATTTGTAGGCAAAAGGAGCCATCCCATTTTTAAATTCTGTACTAATGCATTTTACATAATTTAAATAATTAAAGTTGTGAATAAAAAATAATCATATACATACCAAATCTCTTATATATAATAATGTAATATAAATAACAAAAACATATTATCAATTATAATTGATTATATTAAATTATATTAAAATAATATTAAAAATTTACCTTATTTATTTAACACTAATTACTATTCTTAAACATTCAAAAATTAAATACTTAATTCTATTAAACAGAATTGAACAGAATTAATCCATTTGTTTAGATAGTGACTCAAGGTCGCGATTTGTCGATACCACGTTTAACTTTCATTATAACGATATTTTTCAATGCATTCATACACACATGTCTCTATTGCGCTGTAGGAGAAATTTTGGTTGCACAGGTATGTTATCTTCTTGGTTAACTTATTACGAACAGAATATAAATTATACGATATACTAACTAAAATATTTGTCCAATTTTACACACGATCTATATAACATATACGTAAATTTATTACGTATGGTTATGTATGTCAAGTGCGAAGGAGTTTATCAAGCTACATACAAATACAAGTGGTATAACTTGGAGCCAAAGAAAGCAAAAAACTTAATGATGATAATGATTCGAGCCAACAAATCGATGTACCTCACCGCCGGAAAACTGTTCCCTATGACGATGTCTACATTTTGTAACGTAAGTTGGCTAATAGAAATTTTTCATATCACCTTTACCGATTCTTAACATAAATCATATAAAAAATAAAATAAAAATAACTTTTATGTATATAACATTTTTTTTATTTTAATTGTTATGTAATTTATACATACATATGTACAATATGTAAGATATCTATAAGATTTTATTCTTATTATTTTGTCATTAATTAAGTTATTTTTACATTTTTTATAAATATTATATTTTTAGTTATTAAAGACATCGGGCGGTTATATATCGGTTTTGCTGACACATCAAGGATAAAAATAAAAATCTGCGAAAGTGTCAGATAAAAATCTAATTTTAAATATTCATAATGGGAAGTAACAATCAATGGCTTTATGTAGTCACAATTTGAATTTAAATATAATAAAGTTTACTTCGTTTAATAAGAATGCATGCTTATTTACATACTTATCAAATACATTATATATTTCAATAACAATGTTATTGCATCATCTTGATTTGAATTTGCATTTCTTTTGGAAACATCTCCCTTGGTCGTTCTTTAATAGGACATCTCTTGGAGAGAATTGTATTTTGTGTAGATAATTTCGAAAATTTTAATATACCTATTTTTGTATCAACATTTTGGAAAACATTCTTTGAAATTTATTGAACAAGAATATTTCAAAATATTTAATATTTTGACAATAGACGAATTATTTTATACAAATTATTCTAAAATAATAAAAAAAGTTTCCAAATTATTTCGGCTTAATTAAATTTATAATTAAATTAGGCACATAAGTCTCTCATACGTAAATTATATATTTAAAGTTAAATTATTCGTATTCTAATGTAATAAAATCTCATCAAAATACAATAACCTATAATTCTCGAAATGTTATTATTAAATTTATAACTCAGATTATTTTTATAAAAATATATAACATGTTATTGGTTTAATACTACAAATTTTGCTCACACGATTGCTCATGAATTGAATAAAAAGTAATGTAAACATTATGTAAATATCATTCTTAATTCGACGACAGATAATTTGCGTGATAATCTTGTTAGGATAAAAATGGAACATATTAATGGAACATATTAAATTATTCACAACTAGCTGGGTACATATTTCACTATGTATATACCACATCAAATATTAGCCATATTAAGAGCGCGAATTTCAAACACATTCTTATTCAAGCGCTCACAATGAACAAACCATTAGCCATATTGGATTTGTATAATATGGTTCAAGTGTGGTTGGCTGTCAGATCCCCACTACTTTTAGGCTACTGTGCATCCATGGAAATAATCTTACGTCTTTCTACTCATTATACTGTACTTTTCGAAGTTTGCCACGTACAAAAGCAGATCTATGCAATGAAACTGTTAGCGTGTATTCTGATCGCGGTCGTAGGTATCCTGATTGGCGGTCGTAGGTAAGTTAAATATCAGACCCCCCCCCCCCCGATAAAATTTTTTCTTTTAACAATTTCACAAGTTTTATATAATTAAAACTTATTTTTTATTAATTCGTTAACTTTATAAAAGCGTTACACATATATTTCATTTTTTATATCGCATATATAAAAATAATGCATATAAATTATTTAATTGTGTATTGTATATAGTGTTTAATTTCGTCACTCATTATGTTCCTATTATATTTATTTGTTCTATTATTTTGATTATGTAATTTTATTATTCTTATTAAATTTATTGATTTTATCTCGTCAATTTTATAAACTTTGTATACAATTAAAAACAAATTCTATCACATCTTTCCTTATATCACAAAAAATATAAGATAGAATAAACTTTAAAATAGAATTGACCAGGCAAGCGTGAGGATGGGGTAATTGCGACGATGCTGTATTAAAATTCAAAACGACTTTATATTTTATACTATTTCATGTTCAATAATGATTTGACTTTAAATTGACGCAAGTTCTCCTAAGGAAAAATTTTATATAATAATAATCAAATCCGTAAAGCGTTGTAAAAAAAGTTACGTTATCAAAGTTTGCAGATATCTATTCAAAGTTAATTCTTTTCCAGATAAAGCCATTTTAAATACGATATTCATTACTTTAAGATTACTATGACTCTAAATTAACGTTTTGTGAAAGCTATAATACAATTAATATAGTGTATAAAATTTTTTAATTGAACATCACAATTACCCTACTATCAATTAATTTTATACGTATGGGATAAGTGTGACGATAAGTGTCGGTGGAACCGTGATAGAGTTCGCGCGCGGTTGGCGGCACAATATAAGTAAGAACAGTAAGTAGACTCAGTTAAAAATAGTGGCGACCGTTCTGCACAATTCTGCACAATTTTTAACATGGCGCACCAATCAGTTTCTATATTCCCTAAGATTATTCACTCTTATTGGTGCTCACGCACAATTTCCAACATGGCCGAGTGGGACATAAAGATCAAATGTGCAGACACAGAATGTAGTTACTGTTCTTACTTACACTATGCCCTGGGCCGGTTGCGCGAAGTAATCGAAGTAATGGTTGCCCGTTATCACGAATGCGACACGTAAATTACTGACGATTGTGCGTTCATTAATTATTTTACGCAAGTACAATTCAAATATCATTTTGGATTATATTTGTACAACAATAATAATATTCATGCATAGTCTGCTTTTTTATTATTAAATAAATATTAATTTCATATGAAATTTACAATGATCTGTAACAATTTTAAGGTTATAAATAAGAGAAAACGAACATTAAAAATATCTTCTTGTAATTTTTAATTATTTCTTAATGCTGTCTTATATAAAATAAATAATTATAAGGTTTCTTAGCAAATGTTTAATTATTTTACAGATTATGTGGCGAAACTATATTCCAAAAAGAAAGAAAATTTCATTTGTGATAAAAAATATTCTAATAGTTTTACTTATCTGTGTATATAAAGAACGCAAAAATATGTAAATGGTAAACAGACATGCTAATTTTTATATTGATCAAATATATTTTAATAATAAAAATGAATATCGTTTGCGTTTTGTAATTATTAATGTTTTTTTATTTTCATTCCTTACAAATAGATTTCATACCATCATAAAAAAATTGCAACATTATTGCCAAATCATTATTATAAAAAGTAACGACAAACGATTCTTATCCCTGATAATATCATTCATTCAAGTATATTAAGCCCGATCTACATAAGACGCTGAACGCGGGTCGCAAGTCGCAATATTAGAAACTAACCTGCCGTATTTTAATTATAATATGGTTGTAGGACGCAGAACACAGGATGCAGAAAGTTGGGTGAACTTACTTTCGCGTCCTGCGTCTTGCGTCCTACGTATTGCGGTCTTATTGCGACCTATTACAATCTGAAATACATTTCACACGTGACCTGAGACCTGCGTTCGTATGTAGATCGGGCTTTAGATGACATTACTAACAAATTGTATGACGTTTGGAAACTATTCATTCGCAGGAGTTTACAGCCAGATAAACCAGAAAAATTAGTAAATGGAATACCCGCCAGCATACAGAAATATCCGCATTGTGCCTCCTTAAGAGATAACAACAACCACTTTTGTGGTGGTAGCATAATTGATTCGCGTTACATCCTAACTGCTGGGCATTGAGTGGACAATTTACTTTCCAACGACTCTCTAAGCTCTGTGACTGTTGTCACTGGCACAACTGATCTCAATACAGGCGGACAGGCTCATAAAGTAGAACAAGTTTGGGGCCATGAAGATTATCATCCCTTTGATCCTAATGGTAGAAGCCCACACGACATAGGGTTGATATAAAGGTATAATTTTGAAATAAAATATGTATTTAACCAGGGAATGGAAGTAACTAGTTACTTTTATCGTTACTTACTATCCCTTATCGTTACTCTATTATAATAACGATTTTTCGATGACTTTTTTTGCCCGTAATATCAGAGTTGGAAATTCACTCGATCATTAGTTGTAACGAGTTGGAAAAGTCACTCGTTACTGAAAAAATTAACTTGGTATTTGTAACTCATTATTTTTTAGTCGTTATTTGTAACAAGTAACGTTACTCGTTACAAGTTATTTTTCAGTAAATAAACGCGTAATGATGCAAGTTACTTTTTAAACCTTAGCGCGATCTTAGCATTTAGTTAGTTACCGTAGTTATAGAAAATTGCAACGTCATTATCAAATTGTTATCATAAAAAATAACGGAAAAAGTAACGGAATAGTATCTCTTCCATTCCATTTAACATATATATATATATATATGATATAATATTATAGATATATATTAGTTTTGTGATATATTTATGAATCGCCCGATATACTTTCTGCTATATTAATAATAAAAAATAATATAGAGGTTTTATTTAAGTAATGAAATATTCTTTAATCACTTCTTCAGTTTAAATCATTGGTATAAAATGTTTTTAGTTGGCTACGCCTATTTAGTTTGGTCCTGGACAACAAGCAATTGAACTTCCAACAAAGGATATTACAGAGAATGATATTGTTATAATCGCTGCCTAGGGTTGTACAGGATACCGAAAACCGCTACTGAAAATTTGCAGAAATTGGACACGAAAGTCAAGCTACCGGACAAAGTCTTATTATGAAAACTTCATGTCGATGCACAAAACCGAATTCTGTACTCTCTTCACTTACGGAACTGGACTGTGACATGTATGTAATATTATATTGTATCTATAACAGAATGCCCAAATGCACATCTAATTTTCTTGTTGCTTATTTTTTTTATTTAATGTGTTTCGTCAAGATAATTTATTAATTATTCTTGTTGGCTCACGATGCTGCATAAACATCATTCGCGTTACGATATTGCTAGAGTCCAACCGAAATTTTGGTTTCGGTTTCAGTTTCGGTGCAGTTTCGGTCAAAAATCAGGATTTCAGTTTGAATCCGGTTTCGGCAAGAAAATTTCGGTGGATAAACCGAAACTGTATAAGTTGCAACGCGCCAGTGAGTGCTTAAAAACAATTGTTCGATTTTAATTATTAACTTGTTGATTAAGCTTAAAACAATTCGAATTCAAACTTTTATGTGATCCTAATAATAACAGTGATTTGGTTTTTCTTTAAAAGTTGAAAATGTAATATTATTATATTATTATAGTTAGATATTTTAATATTTTTAATAAAATCTTGTTTTTTAAAGAGTACATAAATTTTTAATGATTTCTAAAAATCATACGGTCTATGTAAAATTTATCTAAAAATTAATTTTGACTCTGACCGAAAAAATATGACTTCGTTAGCTTCTCTCTGTCTCTCTTTTTTTTAGTAAGACTTACATAAGTTCCGGTTTCAGTTTCGTTTTCAGCCGAAATTGAAAAACAACTGAATATTCGTTTTCTGTGTCGTTTCGACCGGAGATCAAAATGTAGTTCCGATCAGATTCTAAATATTGTATCCCTTAAGTAATATCAATTTCTTTTAAAATTAATTTTAGATTCAACGTATGCGAAAGAGACAGTAATCTCTATTATAATAAATAATCCATGTTTCTGTTTTAGGGTGACAGCGGTAGCGGATTGATTCGAAATAGCGACAATACACTTGTCGGTCTGGTATCTGGTGGAGAACGATACGCCGTGGGTAATCCAGATATATACGCTAATGTCGCTATCTATATAATTTGGCTTAAACAAAAAATGATGTTTTGATATCCATCGTTATATATTGCATATTTTTAATACTTAATAAAAATTATTCAGCAAACGTATATCCTTTATTATGTATTATTATTAATGTAAATTATTTATATTATAGCTGCTATTGAATTCATATTATTTATACAGATGCCTACAAATAAGAGCCAAAATTTAGTCAAGTTTCTTTTTACGTTCCCGTTTCGATAAAATAATAAATTATTTATTTGGCAAATTATTTATCTTTATCAATTATTTACTATTAATTATATTATTTTGATTAGTAGATAATAATAAAATTTAATTTAGAAATTTTAAAATAATATCAAGAAAAATCAAAAGTATACTTATATGTTAATGATAATATTTAAATATTTTTACGTAAAAAATTTTTCTCAACATTTTTTGAAATCATAAAAATATATTCCTACAGAATTAAATGAAGATTCGATAAATTATTCAAGCCAAACAGTTAAAAAAATAATAGCACAAATAAAAAATGTAACACGCTAGTAATAGCTAAAATTAAACTTACTAACAGAATTTCAATTAATAATTGCAATCAAGCTCCACTGTATCCGATAATTAATAGACAATTGGGTTTAATTGTAGCTAAGATTGTAATAAAGAGATAGAAAGGTAAAAAGTTTCAATATCAAATTATTAAATCTAGTCATTTGTTTACATCAGATTGGTGACAGTGACTTACAAGTATAGGACAGGATGTATTTGCTTTTTGAACTAGTTATACATATTACAGGCATATATGACAATAACCATTAAGTATTATTCCCATTAATTCCACTGATGTTTCGACACTGACCATCAAAATTCACGAGTGTTTCAACCTTCATTTCGCTTGTTCAGAGATATACATAATCATATTCACTTACCCTCACTAAGCTGTGATATTATTTTCGTCTGAATATTTCATCCCGCGAGCAGAACAGCATTCTTAACATTATTAATCCACATAATTATGAGTTTTATGTTACAAAAATATTTAATTCTACAATAATGTTGATTAATGTTAAAAGATATTTTTTAATCCGCAGAGATAGCATTCACATGATTCTAACTACAAAGATAATCGATGAACGTTATAAAAAATGAATAACTGCTTACACCCGAGTGCGACAACGCAAAGCCACATAGCAAGTATCACCGTCGCGTTACCATGACATACTGATGTAAATACCTCGCGCATGAATAGTCGGAGGTCGAAGGGTTCCCATGGTGGTGGATAATATGACACACCCCCACATGCAAAGTACGCATGCTTCATCGTTAGTAGGATAAAAAGAAGGGATGATGTAAAGATAAGGGGAAAATACCATGTTTCTGAACCTACTTTACTGTAATTGGGTTTATAACAGTTAATTTACGTGCGTCACATAATTGAAAATTTATACCGGTCCTCTATAATGTTATTATTAGATTTATAATCACTAATGTGAGCAACATTTATATTTAGTTATGGTTTTATTATCTAGCAGTCGTTTTAGTCAGCTTACTTTTTTCTATGAAACTAGAGCATCTGATAATTACGCTATGAATGTAAAAAATATTCATATATAGGGAAAACTTTTATTAAAGCACCTTATATATTTGCAAAAATAAACATTAATTAACAATTTATTAACAATATTAACAATAAGTTATATATGTTCTCTCCTAATATAAATAAAAAAATGTCATAAAATTAATTGTGGTCTTCAAACGTGACATTTTTGCAACATCTGTTGGAAAACCGTGTTATGTGAGTGAAATCTAAAGATAGTCTAATCAAAATTTGATCGAAACGGAGATATAATTCTAAAAAATGTAAATTAATATGACTAAATTAAAATAAAATTTTTTGCATCTAAAATTTTGTTTAATATTAGCAAAATAAAATTATTTATAATCTTATCTTGATTCTATAATCTGATCTTATTTTAACTCTTGCAAAAAGATAGTCAATGCGTTACCGATTCAGTGAGCATATTTGCTTCAGAGCGCTAAACTGGAGCCACATACCCTTTGTTTCGTTTCATATAAAGTACAATCTAATTAGTACTTAATGGAAGTTACCTTTTATTATGTACATGATATGCACATATAATTGACATGCAATGTTGTCAACGTCCAAGTATACGGGCGTCAAACCATACGAATAAAGACCTAATTATAAACCTCACAATTGTTTTGAAATCAATTGAAGAAAGAAACAAAGATCAAGCTTATATAATTGTGATTAGGACTTGAGCAACCATCAATTAAACTTAATGGTGTTCAAGTTCAATCGCATAATGATAAACAAGATCTTACGAAGATGCAAACTCCAAATAACGGTTTCCCTGACCGGTATCAGACTATCAGATCCCTTTCCGCTCCGGAAGGAGGGATCCGAAATAACAATCGGTAGCACGTCCTTATAACGAAAATGTAACGAACATAAACACTATCGAGAAACGACATACTCATATCCTTAATTTCATTTTCCGAAAATCGGTGCAGTAATAAAGAAAAAATAAATATTTTATGATTTAATTCTTAAGAAAGAATTTATAAATATAAATAGAAACCTCAATTCAAAATTTATATAACTTTTTATATACTTTTAACTATTCACTTCTAATATACTGTTAATATACAGTTTAAAATGATAGCCACCAAGCGGTCAATAACCTAACTAAAGTACTTAGATCACATATCTATGATGGATTTTATATCGGCTTATTAGTAATTCAGTTGTTGAAAAGTATATTTTTATTATCACAACTACTTTAAAGTGAAAGAATAATCTTATCATTCTAGTATTCTTATCATTCTTCATTTTATCATTATTGAAATTCATATAACTATACAACAAAAATATGAAATGAAAAATTAAGATTAGCAGCTGCTGAGTAAATTAATTCATTCGTTAATTAACTTATGTTCTTTTTAAAATAAAAAGCTTAATAATAATTCTCAAATTTTAAAAAACATTAACAATACAAGGCAAATGAGAGTAAGGCGCGGTAATTGGAGCTCAGATACAATTATAAAAACTTGTGACAATTTCTTACATAGATGTATTTAAGAAACTATGTTAAAATTCCGAACGATTCGGCCAACATTTGGGACCACCATCAGCGAAATACAGAAGTTTAGACACGTGGAGATTTCCTTGCAAATTCACAAAGCAGATCGAGTGACTGCTCAGATGTAAATTTAAATCCCTTCATGGCATGGAATCAAATTGAAGGGATTTAAATTTACATCTGAGCAATCACTCAATCTGCTTTGTGAGTTTGCAAGGAAATCTCCACGTGTCTAAACTTCTGTATTTCGCTGATGATGGTCCCAAATGTTGGTCGAAACGTTCGGAATTTTAACATAGTTTCTTAAATACATCTATGTAAAAAATTGTCACAAGTTTTATAGTCATGTCCTTTTTATTTTCTTTTTTTTTAACGTATCGTGCAACCACAAATAAAAACGTAACAAAAGATAAGAGTCCCCATTTTTCCAACATTGCTCATTTCCATGGGTAGCGAAAGTACTATGGTAGGTATAGAGTATTCCATGCACTAAATGATTTAATGTATGGAATTCTATACACTGAATTTCATATCTATGTGATATGTAGTCCTAGCCCTTGCAGCAGACTTCTGTCCTGAACATGTAAATAATTTACTTCTTTAATTCAATAACTATTTTTTAATGTATGTAATGATAATTAATCCGTACTGTATACTTATTCCGAATTATATTTTAAATTATTTTTTAGATGGTGTATGCGGATTAAATCCTTGAAGACAATAGACAATAAAGCAGCTGCCTTAGCATTTTTTGAAGAAAAGAGTTCTGATGGAACTGTACATTGCAGTATATCTGCAAAAGTAACAGAATTCATTAAACATCTAAAAGCCTTCGATTTTTACTTTTTGTTATCCTTAACAACAGAAATTTTTAAAAGAATTGAGATTTTGAACATCGAGCTACAAAAATTGGATTGAAATATAAACGAATCTTATAAAAAAATTAGGGCAGTGATTAATAGTATCACCCAAATGCGAGAAAAAATTCGATATTATATGGTATAATTTTACGCAAGGAGCTAGAAGCACTGAGCTTAGAAGAACTGAAAATACCTCGTTAGGCAATCCTCATATTTTTCATACGCCGAAAAATTATTATCGGAATAAAACAGAGAAATCGTGTTTTTAAAGCAGAAAATTTGTGTTTTAAAACCAAATTTGTGTTTTTAAAATAGAGAATAGTATATGTAGGCAATAGTACATGTAGGAAAATGTGACTTCGTTTCTGAAATTTTTATTTATGTGCAAAAATGTATGTAGGCAATTGAGCTGTAGGCAAAAATTTTTGTGCGCAAACGAATTTAACTGTCGGCAAAAGTAATGTAAGCAAACGATACTGTAGGCAATCGATTTGTAGACAAAAGAAGCCGTCTCATTTTTAAATACTATATCAATTCATTTTAAAATAAATGATTAAAGTCGTTATAAATGAAAAATAATTGTATACGTAGTACAAAATCTATTATGCAGGGTGTTTGGAAAATAATGATAAATATTTCGCATAAAGGGGCAGAATGGATTAAATTGAGAAAAAAAGTTCTCTACCATTTCGCAATTTTCATAATAGTTAACAAGATATTAATTGCTAAAAGTTGCCGAAAATTGGTCTTTAATAATTTTTTACTCAAATGCTATCAACTTTACAGAAAAACTGCAAGAGACAAAAATTGTTTATTTTCTTCTCATAGAGATCTAAAAATAAAAAAAAAATTGTTCAGAATTTTTTAATACTGTATTTTCTCATGTTGATAAAAATGGGAAAATGCAGTACTAAAAAGTTAATAAAAAATTCTGAAAAAATTCGTAGAGTTTTGTGAAAAAAAAAAAAACAATTTTTGTCTTTTGCAATTTTTCTGTAAAATTAATAGTATTTGAGTAAAAAATTATTGAAGACCAATTTTTGATAATTTTTAGCAATTAATATCTTGTTAACTATTGCGAAAATTGCAAAATGGTAGAGGACTTTTCTTCTCAGTTTAATCCATTCTGTCTCTATGCGAAAGATTTATTTTCCAAACACCTTGTATATAATAATGTAATATAAATAACAAAAACATATTATAAATAATAATAAACATAATTAACAATATATCAAACATTTTAACTTATTTATTTAACACTAATTACTATTCTTAAACATTCAAAAATTAAATATTTAATTTTATTAAATATTTAATCCATTCGTTTGTTTAGATGGTGACTCAAGGCCGCGATCTGTCGATATCATTTAATTTTCATTATGACAGTATTTGTCAATACGTTCGGACACACATGTCTCTATTGCGCTGTAGAAGAAATTTTGGTTGCACAAATATGTTATCTTCTTGATTAACTTAATATATACGAACAAAATATAAATTATACAATATACTAATTAAAGTACTTGTCCGATTTTATACACGATCTATATAACACATATAAATGTATCGCGTATGGCTATGTATGTCAAGTGCGAAGGAGTTTATAAAGCTGCATGCAAGTACAAGTGATGTAACTTGGAGCCAAAGAAAACAAAGAACTTAATGATGATATTGACTCGAGCCAACAAATCGTTGTTACCTTATAGCAGGAAAACTGTGTCCTATGACGATGTCCACATTTTGTAATATAAGCTAGCTAATAGAAATTGTTCATATCACCTTTACTCTTACCTTTATCGATTCTTAATATAGATCACATAAAAAATAAAATAAAAACGACTTTTGTGTATATAATATTTTTTTGTTTTATTTGTTATGTGATTTATACATACATGTACAATATGTAAGATATCTGTAAGATTTTATTCTTATCATCTCGTCGTTAATTAAGTTATTTTTACACATCACATACATTTTTTATAAATATTATATTTTTACTTGTTAAAGACATCGGGCGGTTATATATCGGTTTTGCTGGCACATTGAGAATGTTATTACAGTATCTTGATTTAAACATCCATTTCTCTTGGGAATGTCTTCTTTAGATGTTCTTTATAGGACATCCCTTGGAGAAAATTATATGTTGGGTAGATAATTTCAAAAATTTTAATACATTTTTGCATCAACATTTTGGAAAACATTCTTTAAAATTTATTGAACAAGAATATTTCAAAATAGTTACTATTTTGATAAAAAAACAAACTATTTTACACAAATTGTTCTAAAATAATAAAAGAGTTTCCAAATTATTTTAGTTTAATTAAATTGGATAAGTCCCTCATACGTGAATTATATATTTAAGGAATTATAATAATTGAAGGGATGAGCGAAATAAAAGCCTAATTACAAAATCTTGATATTAACACAAATTAAAATAACTTGCTACTTTTTTTATTATACATAAATGGATACAATATTAAATAAATTTATGTAATGTTTTTAAGAATTTACATGTTATAAATCTTCTCTATTGCGATCAATATTACATATAAAAAAGCTAATTATCGGAAAAAGGGCCTAAGTAGAATTGTGCCTTTATTCCGCCCATCCCCTTAATTGTAATTATATATTTAATTATTCATATTCTAATGTAATGAAATCAAAATACAACCAATAATCTATTATCATTGTCGAAATGTTATTATTAGATTTATGACAACTCAGATCATTTTTATAAAAATATATAATATTTTATTCGTTTAATAATACAAATTTTGCTCACAATACACGATTGCTTATGAATTGAATAAAAATGTATACAATTTTAAATATCATCCTTAATTTGATGACAAATTTACGTGATAACCTTGTTATAACACGATAAAAATGGAATATATTAATATCATTCACAACTGTGTACATATTTCAATATGTATATAAATTGTACCATACGCATTGGCCATTACTGTGCTTTCCGAAGTTTACTACGTGCGAAAGCAAATCTATACAATGAAGCTCTTAACGTGTATCCTGGTCGCACTGGCAATCGTAGGTAAATTAAATATCAGACTTGATAACGTTTTTCTTTTAACAATTTTATAAGTTCTGTATAATTAAAATGTGTTTTTATTAATTCGTTTACTTTATAAAAGCGTTACACGTTATATCTATTTTTTATATATGTTTTTTATATTGCATATATAAAAATAATGCATATAAATTATTTAATTGTGTATTGTATAAAATGTTTAATCTCGTCAATTGTTATGTTCCTATTATATATTTATTTGCTCTATTATTTTGATTATACATATAATACTATTATTCTTATTATATTTATTGATTTTATCCCGTTAATTTTATAAACTCAGTACAAAATTAAAATCAAATTCTAACACATCTTTCCTTATGTTACAAGAAATATAAGATGGAATAAACTTTAAAATATAAAATTAACAAGAATTTTTTCTTGCATAAATAATATATCATAAATGTGTAAATAATTCATATTGATAATGATGTAATAACGTTTTGATAAGTCACATACAGTTTTCGTAATTTTATATTAAATTAATCAGCATTCGTCTAGAGAGATGTGTGTGTGTGTGTGTGTG